>NW_013668019.1:70958-103474 GCF_000517525.1 Limulus polyphemus | reverse complement strand
TTTCTAATGATGAAACAACATCAAAACTCCCATATCAGTCTAGATGGGGACGAGTGTGTGTCAACAGCAGTGGGAGTTAAGAAATATTTAAACAAGTCAAACACAAGCGTGTTCTTGTTATATTTGGGTGGTATGTAGGCATACTATGTTACCTACCTTCTATAGTTATACAATCTTTTTTTAAAGTTGTTGAATATTTATACACTGTCATATTAGCAACACATGCTCCAGGGTGTATAATATTAACTTGTTCTTGCCACCTCAGCCCTTTTGTTAGATTACGTCTCCTTGCCACAGTTATATATCAATCTGTATTATGTCTTGGGTTGAAAATTGTTAGAACTAGAACACTGTTTGGTCCAACCCACGTCAATTAGATTTGATAGCTGGTCAATGCTTTTAGAGAACAGAGATCATGACATCATATAGTCCTATCGACAAATAAAGCAAAATGATGTTTGAAATTCAAGCACACTTTCTTGATCAAGTTTGCTCCTATTTTATTGAGACTACAGACCTTCTTTCTGCAACTCCTGTTTGGTGTTGAGGTATTCAATCCTGAAAGAATGAAGATTTCAAGACCAAAAATACTGATGAACTTGGAATGAGGACCATCCGACTTTAATGTGTATGTGCACTGAGCTTTCCTTTTTAACTTTAAATAAATATTCTTATTTGGTTGACGAAAGTTTTTCCACTATGTTTAATCTCAAACAAAAAATTAACATTCAATCAACATATCCCTATCACAAGAAAACTCATGCTTCTTCTTGGAAAACTCTTCTGTAATTGTGGATAATTCCATTTGGTATTTATCGTGAAATAAATTTGTTATTGAAAATACCACAAGTAGATGGGGGGGGGGGCAATTTGGCGTTCTGTAGTCAGAATGTATTGCAGGATTCCCTTGTGAAGTGAGGTATTGTGCACACATACCTTAACTCTACCCTTTTGCCAAAAAGAGTTTGAAATAAATCTTCTGTATAGAGAATGTCTTTCTCTGGACATCAAAGTTCTCATGAGTGAGCCTATTCACAAAGAGAGACAGTTGAGCGATAATGGCATCAAGTCTAAGAGGAGTCACCTCCTGAATGTTGGACTTTTGTCAATGCTGTGGAAGTGCATGGTGTCGGTCTTTAATTGTTGACTCATGGTGACCTATATGCATCTGGTTAATCCAAGCTACCTGAGATGGCTATGCCCCTGATGATCAATCTTGGCAACAGACAACTGAGTTCCAATGAAATAATAGAGCATCTAAAGAGTTTAAGACCACATAAAGAGGTCTGTGTTAAACTTTCGACCCATCGCCAATCAGAATGAAACCCTGGCTCTGGAGTAAGCTACTGACGATGAAGAGACAACAGGGGTTGGGAATACCATTGGTGAATGAATTCCACCACTTATCTAAACTGTATCCCCAGAAAGTGAGGAGCTAGGCAAAAACCGTGACCTATGGTCCGAGGTACCTAGGGGGATGGATAGAATTCCTACTGAATCGATGGAAGCTTCCTAACAACTGGGACTGAATAGGGCTATATGCTTGTCTCCCTGCAACCATGAACCATTAGGGTGATAGAGTGCTGGTGCATAGCCTCCACAACGATCCAATAAGATCAGCAATGCCTCCATCTAGTGTTTGCCAGGATCAGCATAAGATGGAAAGACTTTGCCTTGGCATGCCAGGTCCAGTATGTAAGGCTAAGCAGATCATGCATCTGACCTTTAATCCTATGTGGGGGCAAATGAATATGTCACAATATTTTAGTTACTTTCAAAATTTAATTAAACAACTCTTATCAATTTATGCAAATAATCTTGCCATAAAAACATAGTTAATAAATCAAGTTCACAAAGAAGTGTACACTTCAAGAAGTCAAGCAATGAACTTCAGGCACTCTGGATGAATATACCCTGCTGTTGGATGCCAATAAGATTTGATAGCTGGCTAATACTGTCGGAGAACAGAGTTCGCAAGGTGACGCCATCTGCTGGACAAAAAAAGCAAGATGATGTTTGAAATCCAGGCACACTTTTTTGATCCATTTCTCTTCTAGTTCATCAAGGCTACAGACCTGTTTTCTATGATTCGTGATGGTGTTGAGGTATTCAATCCTGAGAATGAAGACTTCAGGAACAAAGGTGTTGATCAACTTGGATCTAACATTAATTGGTATGTGCCCTGAGCTTTTCTTTTCATTTTTGAATAAAGATTTTTTTTGTTTGTTTCAATAAAAGTTTGTTCAGCCTATTTATTCTCATGCAAAAATGACTCCTTCAACATATCTCAATCACAAGAATTCTTGTAATTTGTCCTGAAAAATCTACTTTTACTGTAGATAATTCGATCTGATACTTGTTTGGAAATCAGTTTTCAAATGAAAACACCACAATATCACCTCAAACAAAAAAAAAATAATTCATAAATGATATTGACTCATAAGAATGAGAAAAACACAAATGGCTTTCTTTTAAATATCTGATTTTAATGAAGAAAACAACAACAAAAACCCCATCAATTTTGTTTATATCTGATTTAAGAGATCTGAATGAATGTTATCACATCAAAATATTAAGAAATTAATAATATACTAAAAAAAACAACACAAGATCACCCATTGTATCATTTGTATAAAAATTATATCACTAACACATTACTGAAAATACAGTTCAACATAAAGTTAAAGAACAAAGGCAAATTCAAAGAAAACACTAATTTTTCATTAGCAATTATATTATAGAGTACATTTCTTACAATGACTCATTTTAATTAAATTTCTAACAAATTTGTTTATAATTGAGCACAAAGCTACACAATGGGCTATCTGTGCTCTGCCCACCACGAGTATAGAAACCCGGATTCCAGCATTGTAAGTCCGCAGACATACCGCTGTGCCACTGGGGGCAAATTTCTTACAGAAAACTATGCATAATTACAAAGTATAACAAACTGAATGTATTAAAACTAGACCAATAATGTGTAAAATTACGTGTACTACAATGTCTACCATCAGAATATGCAGCTAAATACAAAAGTCAAATACAAAAATCCTGACTTTAATAAAGAGACTGAAAAAGAAAAAGTTACTTATGCAACAGAGTTATAAAATTAGGACTGTTTAAGTATTCTATAGTGATAAAAATGTGACAATACAGAATAAAAGCCTCAAGTATCAAATATAATTTATGATATACTCTGTAATGAGGTTCTACTCAAAACTTTTGGTAGAAAGGCACTTGAAGTACAGTTTTTAGAAACACCGTCTTGTAATATGTAATATACATTTCTTTATATATTTCATATGACAATTATGCTACATATCTAATTCTGCTAAGCTTAGTTTCAATAGAATTCACCTTTTTATTAGAATTTTAAAAAATTCAATTTTATACACCTAAACTTATAGATGCCTGCAATTTACTTTTAGCTTAACTTTATTCAAAAATATGAATATTTTCTTAAAGTACATTGATCTTAAAAAATTTATAAGCTTTTTGGTATGAAATCAAAAGATAATGCAAGATGTTACACTTAAATCTAAATACCATTAATTTTTTTCTCTCTCTTAAGTGTTCATTCATGATCGCAGAAGCACTATACTTTCATATTCTTACAAAATCATGAATTCATTCTTGCTCAGAAATGAAAGAACTTACAGAACTCTACAAAATTATAAAAACATTATCATGGTCATTAAAACATTTTTTCTCATCATTTTATCAAATAAAAAAAACTTGAATACTGTATTATCACTGATGCTAATATTTAAATTAAAACTTTAAATTTGAATCAGGGTAACCCAGGTTTCTATGGCATGTTTTAATAAAAGAGCTTCTGGTAGATGATCCAAGGATTTGGGTACATTTTCTTCTTCAACTTCCAAGTAGGCAACAAGGGTGTCCTTTAACCTTAAAGAAAAGATTTGTAGCATTTACAAATAACAAATTAATGCAAATAGTACTTAACATCAGAGGGGAGAAATCTTTGCCATGCAGTACAATTTATATGGTTTATTACCAGAAGCAGATCCAAGGCATTGGTGATAAAGGATTCTTAAAATAGGGAGCCTAAAATGTACCCACTACAGATATATTTTTTTCCACATATAAATTTCTATTGTGTTGAATCATTTATTATTATTTTGTGTTAGTGTTGGGGGTTGCATGCCTATAAATAATGACATAGCATGGTGAACAACTGGGCCATGGTAAAATAACAAACAATGAACATTATCAATGATTCATCTATTGTGTTTAACTCTACTACTATCCAAAAAAAAATCTGTGTGTGCATATGTTGTATACATATATGCACTATCATACTCATGTATGACAAACTATTTGTGGCTTGATGATTATTTTAACCTTCTAGTTTGTCTATTTCTCTTCTCAGCAGTGGTTTTTGGAGCAGCTAAACATTCATTGATGCCACTTATGCTAATGTGAGTCTAACTGTTCTTGAGATAACACTCATACCTGTATTTGCAGCCAGGTCATTATTAAGATCTGTACTCAACCATGTATGTCATAAAGGACATACCCTGAGATACTTAATAACACTTTTAGAGATTATTTATTTTATACCTCAACCATTTCTATTACTACGTTGACAGTTTCTCCTAACTGTTCTTGAGATTACAATCATACCTGTATTTGCAGCCAGGTCATTATTAAGATCTGTACTCAACCATGTATGTCATAAAGGACATACCCTGAGATACTTAATAACACTTTTGGAGATTTTTTATTTTATACCTTAACCATTTCACCAAGCCTCTTTTAGAGACTTGCATAAGCTCCTATTGAAACGTGGAGCCTTACTACAGTTTTTTGCGTGGTATATTGTAACTGGCCAAAACTTTTAATTTCTACATGCTTGTCATGCAGTATTTCAGTCCTGGAAGCAATAACTGGATTCACATAATAAATATGATTGGATGACAAAACATCACAGTGTCAACAAGCGAATGTACTCTAGTGTAGTTCATTCTCCCTTCTGTAGAATTATCACCAACTTTTCCAAATGATAAGGGGTGCTGGATGTAGTTTTAGGCTGCTAGAACCCATGAAGCTGGTGCCTTTTTCCTGTAGTACTTTCTTCACTCTTTCATAATATTTCCAATACTATATATTTCAATTATATTTATTATTTATGCAATGAGATTAAGAAACTAAATGTACCCAAAATATTATTCCTTTCTCTTATAATATGAGAAAAAAAATATGGGATCACATATGCAAATTCTTGGATTTTGGGGGGTTGTATTAACCTTTGCCAGGCTGGAGGGGAGTCACATATATCCACTGACTTTTCTATTCTCACAGTGGCAATACTTAAATTGCATGAAACTTTGAACACACACACACTAAATATTATTTAGTTTTAGCTTGAAAATTATATAATTTGATTGAGCATTCCTGAGATTTTTTTTTACATTGTCAACTTTCCAAACTTTTGTTAAAATATACAGTCAACACACTAGACTACAGTTTACACCTTCATGTTAAGACAGTTCTATAAAGTAATTCACCGTATGTATTTGTATGTTCTTTATTTGATATTTGACGCAAACTGCATAAAATCAGTTTTGTTTTCTATAATATTTGCTGATCTGGCAGCAATTAAACAGAATTTTACCCAATGAGCTTCTTTACTAAGCTTCATTGAAAGCTAACGAAAGCTGCCTGTGCCCAAGTTTAACTTCTTGCACACTGAATACCGAACAACCATACCTGCTAGATGATGGTGACCAACAACAAAATGGATATGATTCGTACCTTTGTAAGGTGAGATAAGTTTAATAACAAAGCTATTCTTGCAAATACTTAAACTATTAAAAAATAATAAGAATACAAGAAATTGGTAAAACTTTTAAGTTAGACAATGAATGAAGATAGTTTAATTGAATTTAAAAAAGATAAACTCAAACATAAATGGATAAAAACATTAGAATCCTGGAATTCGAACCATTAAATTCAAAATTCCCAGGATTCAGAAAAAACCTTTAGGATTGCATCCTCTAGTAGGAAAGTTGATTTAAAACAAGTATGAGAAATATTCTACATTAATGACTTACGGCCAGTTTTCTTTGCCTGTGTCTTCATTCATAGGCTTCTTATGTAGGTAACCAATGATGTACATACAAAGAATAGTAGAAATCCATGAAGCTTCTCCTTTTGAGAACACTTTTGACATGGTGTTTTTCAAAATACTATCAATAGGTACTTTAAAATTTTCTGGAATTTGTTCAAATGGATCCTGTAAAGAAATTGGAGGATTTGAATAATAAAATTGTCCTACATTAACATATTAGCAGGGCTTCACATAAGTGAGCATGTGTACCAAAATGTAAAAATTATGACCAAATTTTTTTCACGTTCCAGCACTTTTATGGAATGTATATTGCAACAAATTGATGAAAACTCCACTCTGAAATTGGCAGTGTGTTGTTGTTGTTTTTTTAATAAAAAAAATTACCATGTCTTTCTTAAGTGGGTCCAGTATTAAGGGTTTAAATAAGTAACCATACAACTCAAATGGATCTTTTAAAATTTCTTAGTTTATCAAGTAATGCTGCAGACAATGAATTTGATCAAGGAGGGAGGAATCTTGCAAATTTAGTAAAAAGTAGCTGAAGGGTGTAGTTTGACTAGCCATTGAAGGTCAAGGACAACAATACTAACTGTGGTTGCTTTCACTTACACATTAATATTTGTATTGTTTTTTTAGTTCAATACCAGACCAATATAACTAAGATGGTTCACATATGAATCTGTCCTTATTTATTATTTTATTTAAACCCCTGCATATTGGTTTTAATTATAAAACAAGCTTAATAGTAGAAACTACCATGAAATCTTAATAAAAGATCTTGAACAATATGATCATGTATTTTCTTTTCTTAAAAATCAAGTTTGCTTCTTGTATGATATATTAAGATATGCATAAATGAGCTGAGCTTACATTTCCAGTGATAAGACGCATGCACACATTGTTTTTTTACCTTTTTTATGTTTACCATAAAAAAATTCTGAGTATTAACATACCTAGATTTTTTTTCTGAGATTTAAAAAATGCAGATTTAAGCAATATTCCTCATCCTGAACAGCTGCTAGATGGAAATAATATTGAAAAAGATGATCACATTAATCATGAGCTCGTTAAGAAGAATTGGAAAGATTAAATAATGATAATACTCCTATACCAGATAATACTTACTCAAGAGTTTTAAAAGCAATTAAGAATTTAACATGTGAGCCACTTGCTACTATTTTCTTTAAGTCCTTGAATAGTGGACAGGTCCCAGATGATTGAGAGTTGGCCAATGTTACACCTCTTTTCAAGGGAGGTGATAAAAATTATCCCAGTAATTATAGACCTATTAGTCTTACATTAGTGGTGGAAAAAAGTTTTTGCAATTCTGATAAAAAAAACTTTGGATAGTCATTTAACAAAGTTTAAATTTTCAGAAAATCAGTATGGTTTCATTAAGGGAAAATTTTGCTTTACTAATCTTTTGACATTCTTTGAAGAGGTTACTGCTTGCATAGATAAAGTGAAAGTATAGATTTGGTGTATTTGAATTTTCAGAAAACATCTGACAAGGTGCCACATAAAAGGCCTATTAAAAATATTATCTCTATAGATGTGGGGATAGATTGACTCCTTTAGAAAACTGGCTAAATGGAATAAAGTAGAGAGTGGTTGTATATGGAATTCATTCAAACTAGATTAATGTCACAAGTAGAGTATCTAAGGGCTCAATCTTAGGGCCTTAGCTCTTTCTGATTTACATCAATTACGTAGATGAAGGAATAGTCAATATATTATTTGAATTTACTGATGATATTAAAGTTTTAGGTGTTGATGGCTGCGAAGTAGGATGCTGCTGCTTTACAAATGGATTTGTATTATTTGGTGAGTTAAGAGAATAAATGGCAGATGGCTTTCAATTATAACAAATTCAGGTTAATGCATGTGGGATATCACAATTTGAATTATAATTTTGATGGAAATAATTTTAGCAGTGTTATGGAAGAAAAGGATGTTGATGTTTTGGTTGATCATACTCTTAAGACTTATAAGCAGTGTGCTGTTGCTAGTGGCAAGGCAAAAACAATTTTAGGTTGTAACTTCAGAAAAACTGAATAAATGCCTAAAGAGGGTATAATGTCACTGTATAGGTCATTGGTTAGGCCACATCTAGAGTACTGTTCAGTCTTTGGATCCTTACTTTAGAAAGGATATTGAATTGTTGGAAAGGGTTCAGAGGAAAGCTATACTAGGATAATACCTGGAATTGAAAGATTGTCTGTCATATAAGGATAGATTAACTCTATAGCAATGACCCCATTTTTAAACACCGTTAACCACCTTCTGTGCATGTTACTGAGTTACATTCAAAATTTAATTAAACCAATTTACTATAAATGCATTTTAATGAAATTATTATTATGAAGTATATTAGAATTTAAAGTTTTATATTATCTGTTTTATTCCTTAATTTTAAACAAAAACATCTAAAACAGCAACTAAAACTGCAGTTTTTTTTCTGTCACGTGATCCACCCACAGTTACAATTCAAAACTTTTAGAAGTTCTTATACAAGAAACTGTGAGTAGCTAATATAGACTGTTAGTTCAGACTGTCAAAGTATTGCGAAGAGATGTATTTTATTACTGTCTGGTAACTTTCCATAATTTTCTAAGTTTAAAGTCAGCCATGCCCACTTGCAAAGTAGAAGCTGTGTTGGTAAGCAACAGTTTGAAGTTGAAAGGTATGCTTATAACCAATAGAAAGAGCAGATTTTTTGCTATTTACTTAATAGCTGAAGAAACATTACTAGTGTATGTATTCGTACTATGAGATAGAAAAGAAACTTAGTACATCGTTCTCTTGAGGGGTACATAGTGGTTGGCAAGTTTCGTGCCTTATGTGTATTAGTTTGGTAGACAGATTGCATTTAAGTTTTACATTAATATCTTAACTAATTATGTACAATTTGTGTTTTAAAATCCATATTTGAAAGGTTTAATGATTCTTACATGTTGAACTTGTTGTAGCTTGGATTTTGATAGTGTCTAACAGATGTGGGCAAAGTAGATATAGGGGGTGGTCGAAAACACTCAGAAGAGGAAACTGCCAGATCACATAAGTAATGAGATAGAAAAGTATTAGAAGTAGTCAACATACCAGCCTGCACCATGTCTTCACATAGGTTGAGAAAAGATTACAGTTAAAGCGAGGAGGATCTAAAAATTGGTTGAGTCGATACAGATTGATGATTGGATGCCTATCTCCTGTATTCTTGGGTACAATGAATAAACAGGAATAAAATCCTGGAAGAATGGGATCGACCCTCTCTACTGCCCTTTTGACTAATGACTCTCTTATGGCCTGGGAACAAAGTTCCACTCACTGTGGACCTGTTGGAAGTGAAAAGGCAACAGGTTGTGCAGATAATGGTGAAGGTGATGTAAACTGAATGACCAACCCTGAAGCCAGAACATGGAGTACCCATGGATCTCTGGTGAAAGAACTCCAGATGCCCAGAAAGTGATGTAATCGTGCTCCCACTGCTCCCCTACCCATGGGATAGTCACCAACGCCTTTGTCGACAGTCCACCCAACCTGAAGATCCTTGAGAATATGGAAGGACTCTAATATGGGAACCAATAGACCTGGAAACTGAAGGAGGGGATCAGGAAACACTAGGAGCTGACACTCCCAAATTGGTGCCAGAAAGGCAAGAAGCTAATGACGATAAAGAAGAATGTAAACAAGTTGAATAAATTCGTGATTCTAATGTCTCTGGAACTTCAGCAAACAACTTGGGATGGAGGAAAGGAGCTTCCCATAACTTTGTGAGGGCAGAAGGCTGTATACAAACACTTTCTAACAAAGCATCTTTACCCAATAAATCCCAACAACAAACCAGCCAGGAAACCAGAGAAAAAACTGAAGAAGACAATCTGACTGAGGTAGATGTCAGCAAAATCCCTAAATGGGCTGAGGGGAATGTTGATATGCTTCCAACAAAAGTTGGGTTGAAGATAAATACCTCAGGACAGTTGTGAGTGTAAGACGAATCCGAGAAAACTGTGATGTGTTTAAAGTGATCACAGGTTCCAAAAAGGGGTCTATCCATTGAAAATCATGCTGTTCTGATAAATGTGAGGGACAAGGCATAGCTATCCCATCGTATAACTGAATGGCAAATCTCCCATCATGAACAGCAATATCAGGAAAAGGAGGAAAAACCAAGTAGTCACTTGCCATCCTTTCTGTTAACAAGAAAGGAGTAAGTCAAATGCAATAGGAGAGACCCACAAAACCTCACAAACCCGAGTAACCAACTGAAGAAAAGGGGCTGGAAGTGGCTGATCAAGATGACCCTCTGTTGAGGCTGGCCTAGTAAAGGGAGCCAGAAAAAGCGAGTCTAAATTTTCCCCAGCTGTTCCCAGGTCATTTGCAAAAGCTGCCTCAGAACACCCCTGAGAGACACCCTCGGTCTGCATATATGTCTCCATCTCGCAACGGATCATTTTATGGACAGCTTTGACTGAGAATGACCCCTCCCCTGGCCATTGACAAAACACCACATAGCAGAGGTGAAAGAGGTCTGGTTGGCCTTCATAGCAGAAACATTAACTCGGGAATTCATATCCGTCAGTATGTTTTTTTTTGTTTGTTAAAGTAATTTATAAATATAAATGAAGATATAACCATAGTAACGACAACCATGTTCAAAGTTGCAACATAAATTGTGAATAATCACAACACTTCTGTTTATAGAAACCCATGCCGAATGCTTTGTCAAGAAAAAGTGATTATATCATATGAATAAGGTGCTTATATACAGTACCTAGATAGAGGATGCACTGAAGTTTGTGGTGAATTTTGCAAATTAAAAGTTGCCAAGGGCATTCAAGTGGAGTATAAAAAACTGGAGCAAGTTTTTTCAATGCTTAGATGGGCAAAGAGTGGAAATCCTGGAGATCGAGAAATAGTTCTAGTGTCAGTGGAGTTAAGTATGCTTTGGAACTTCACTTTCTGTTTAGAAATATAGCAAAAAGTCACTGTGTAAATTATGGCAATAAACAATCGTCTTGTTTACGAAAATCAATTCTAACCTTAATTTTGGGTTGATTATAATAACTAGTTATCTTTCTTATAGAAAATCCTACTTAAAACTGCTACTTTTATGTGGGCTTTTACCATATCTTGAAACTGTTAATTTACTAACCACTACAATTAATATTGCAAATCTACTGTTAGGTATTATCATTACTTAGCACATTCTTTTAGCTTACTACACTTGCATTAAATGTGCAGTTGTTATGTATAAAGTCTCAATGTTACCATCTGAATAATTACCTTACAATAATTTTACCATATCTTGAAACTGTTAATTTACTAACCACTACAATTAATATTGCAAATCTACTGTTAGGTATTATCATTACTTAGCACATTCTTTTAGCTTACTACACTTGCATTAAATGTGCAGTTGTTATGTATAAAGTCTCAATGAATAATTACCTTACAATAATTTTAAACCTGTTATAATAACAATATAAAATATTTATTTAATGAAAACACTTGCAACTGATAAAATATTATACAAACCTTCAGACTAACCCTGCACTGATAATGCAGGTCATCAAATAGGAACTTTTCTAAAGAACCTTCTGTATCACCTCCAGTAACAGAAAGGAATTTTATTGCAACATCTATAAGCTCTAGAAAGTCACAGACATCTGCCAATTTAAGGCCAAGTTCCTCAGTTATGTTGTTTTGAAGAGTTGATGGCATAGTTGTCTACAGATAGAATGAGCTTATACAAAACTGTTGCATGTACTACTACATATTAAATCAGAAATCATTATCTCATTTTCCACTAAATAATGATACATTACATAAATTTGTTACAAATGTTTATATTCGTCCTAATTATGAGACAATGAGTTAATAAGAAAAGAAAGTATTACTTTCATAATGTCACCATAGGTGACTGAATCATTTTCCATACATTTCAGTATCAGTACATTTAAAACAGCCTAATTTGATCACCATTTATTTTGTAATATAGAAATAACTGTTTCATAATTTTATAAAAGTAAATGATATTGAATTTAAAATAACATAAATATCAGGAATTTCTGACAGAGAATATATATGTATACACATATGCCATTACAAAAACATGACCTGTAAGTAGCCCTATATTAAACCTTTTCTAATCAGATGTTATCATTGTTTAATATTCTTCATTTAAAATTAAATTTGGAATAAAAATTAGCATTCAAAAAATCTAAGGATAATTAACTATAGGTGTTAAAGGCATCTGTGTTTTATTATTAGATAAACTATGTTCGATAAAACTAGTTTCTTCTTTTGTTTGTTCTTAAGCATAAAGCTACACCACAACCTTTTTTCTAGTGTTATGAGCCTTCAGACTTACTGCTGAGCCAATGTAGGACTTGTAAGATAAACAAAAAAATATACAATACTTACAAAATTAATAAACACATACATACATACATATATATTGAGAAAAACTTTAAAATTTAATTAAAGATATTACCAACCTGTACAGTACAGTAGTCAAAATTGTCTGACCAATAAAAACTAGTTTTCATTCAAAAATAATGCATGTTACTCACTTGATGAAGTCATTTAAAGGTTTGTTTGGTATTTTGTGTGAAACCTACACAAAATAATAATTGTACATAGATGTTCCTAAATTTGAACTGATAGAACAGAGGGAAAGCTGCTAATCTACAGCATCTACTGCCAACTCTTGTCTGACTAAAAAGTGAGATTGTTCATCACTGTTACAGCACACTCATAGCCCCAAAATATAAGGCATGATTTTGAAGTTTGAACTAAGCCTGGACATTATCTAAAAATATGCTGTAGGAATACTATTTATTCCAGTTAAAACAATTAACACAGAAATAAAAAAATGTTGACACTTTACTTTAGCAGCGAACAAAATTAGTCTAACTTTATTAAAAACACTAAAATTTACAACTATGTAACATTCCAAAAATTGCCAGCTATCACTGGCCCATCTAATTGAGACAGTGACATCACTTATGTTGAATTGCCAAGTTAACAAGACAGTTTGGGTTTATGTGTTGGAGCAAGAGTTTGTCACCCTATAGCACAATGAATATACAACTTTAACCCAGCATAATAGTAACCTTTATAAAACTACACTATCTAAAATTATGATAAGTATATATGATATTACTATGATTCGAACAAACACGGTGGCCTGTTTAATAAACATGTATACAACCAGAACATAACTTAGGATCTTACAAGTTTAACTTTTTATTTTTGTTTGTGTGTTCAATAACACAAACATTAACCATTTTCATCCATATACCTGTCATTTGGTAAACTACAGTTTTTCAGTTAATAGTGTTTGGTGTTGTCCAATATCTTTGGAAGGAATTACACGATTAATAATAATAATGATGCATTAATGCTAATAGAACTAAAAATTCTTATTAGCATCCTGGATGCATGAAATAGTTACATAGCCATTCCTTTTACTCTTTTTTAAAGAGTCTGAGTGTGAAAAAAATATTCTTGAAAATGATAACTGCACCCACTGTTTTATAAAACATGCCTTGTATGATTATATTTTGCTTTTCCTGTAAATTCATAAAATTTTAAAGAGACAAAAAGGAGCATATTAGCCCGTCAAGAATGTCCCTTCCAGCTCCCAACTATAACCACCCTTTACTACTCATGTATTCATCCAATCTTTTCTTAAACTCAGTTAAATGTTCTGCCTCCACCACCCTTGAAGGCAGCTCATTCCAAAGGCCAACCACCCGGTTTGAAAAGTAATACTGTCTAAACTGCAGACGACTTCTATGTTGCCAAAATTTGAACCTACGACCACCTTGTCCCATTGTTTTCACTGCTAAACACAAAAAAATTTGGTGGATCTATATTATCAATACCCTTAATAATCTTAATCACCCCAATCAAATCCTCTCTGATCCTTCTCCTCTCCAGAGAAAACAAATTTAGAGATTTTAGTCTCCTCATAAGTATCATGATACCTTCAAGATATCATCCTAGTGGCTCTTCTCTGAATCTTCTCCAATAATTCTATGTCCTTCTTGAGGAAGGGCAAAACTGTACAAAGGCCTCTAAATGAGGCCTTACAAATGATCTATATAGTGAAACAACAATATCCCTTGTCTTGTATTCAATATTTTTATAGATGCTACCCCAAATCCTATTAGCCCTATTACTAGCTACAATATATTGTTTAGATGACTTAAGTTATTTTTCGATCATAAAACCAAGATCTTTTTCTTCACCCATAGTATTTAATGTATTCCCATTTGAATTGTGAAAATCTACATGTATCACCTTATATCTTGGATAGTTAAACATCATCTGCCACGTACTGACCTAATGCATCAAATGATCTAAATCTCCCTGTAAGTCTGCAGCATCTTTGATATATATGGTTAGCCACCCCAAAAGTCTTAATGTCATCTGTAAACTTCAATGGTTTGTTAGTCATTCCAGAGTCAATATCATTAATATAAATCACAAACAGCAGAGGACCCAGCACAGAGCCCTGAGGTACACTGACCTTGTAACTGTGATCCTGTTACATCTAATTCCATTTATTACTACTCTCTACTTTCTACCATCTAGCCAATTTGCTATCCAATTTAATAACATTTCCCCAACACTCATAGATTATTGCTTTAAGTGTCTGCAATGTATCTTTAATCACACTCTCCAAAACTTTTCCAACTACTGATGTAAGACTAACTGGCCTATAATTGCTTGGACAATGTTTATCATCTCCTTTAAATATTGGACTCACATTAGTTAACTTCCAATCTTCTAATACTCTTCCACTCTGTAGTACTGGAGAAACTGAGTTTAGACAGTTAACTAAACAATGACCTGTTTACTGACTTCAGTTCATGTGACTTGAAATTCAACAAACTATCATGATGAGCGTTTTTACAAACTACACTTGTATAATAATACCTAGAATACCTAAGAAAAGTAAATAATTAATGATTTTATACTCCACAGTAAGTTGAATAAATTAATTTTGTTCATCTAAATGAAACATCAAAGTATTTACATCAAGACACACCAATACAGTATACATCATAACATAACATAATGTTTAGGGACAACAAGGGACCTACTGGTCCATCTCAGTTGTCTCATCCTTTAAATTAAACTAAAACTATCAAATAAATAAAATAAAAATCTTAAAGCCAACACTTATTAATCGTATAGTTATCAAGTTTTATCTTAAACTCACTTAAATTTACTACTGTCACAACATCTGAAGGCATTCCATAGGGCAACCATCCTGTTAGAAAAATATAATTGTCTTAGCTGAAGATGACTCCTACCTTGTCAAAATTTATATTTGTGTCACTTAGACCTACAACTCTCACCATTAAGTATGGAAAAAGAATGATGCATCAATGTTACCAATTCCCTTTACAATCTTAAACATCTCAAGCAGTCCCCTCTAACTCTTCTTTTTTCATGAGAAAACAATTTCAAAGATCTTAATATCTCCTCATATGACAACCCCTCCATCCCAGGAATCATTCTAGTAACCCTCTTCTAAACCCTTTCCAACAATTCAATGTCCTTCCTAAAGTAAGAAGCTCAAGACTAAACACAATACTCCAAATGTGGCCTAACCAGTAACCTATACAATGAAATTATAACTTATTTAGACTTCTATTCAACATTTCTGTATATACAACCTAAATACCTATTTTCTCTGCCACTAGCAACAGCATATTGCTTGGATAGCTTAAGAGATTGATCAACCATTGCACCAAGAACCCATTCATTCATGACACTGTTAAGGTTATTCCCATCCAAATTATACTTATAATTCAATTTATGATAACCCACATGCATTATCTTGCATTTATTATAGTTAAAACCCATCTGCCATTTATTTGCCCAACTCACTAAATGATCTAAATCCTTTTGTAAATGAGCAGCATCCTCTTCACAGCTAGCAACACCCAAACCTTTAATATCATCTTCAAATTTAAGTAATTTATTGACTATCCCTTCATCTATGTCATTGATGTAAATCAAAAAGAGCAAAGCTCCTAAGACTGACTCCTGAAGTACACCACTTGTGACATTAATACAGTTTGACTGAACTCCATTTATAACAACTCTCTGCTTTCTTCCATCCACCCACTCTTCTATCCAATTAGCTAACTCATCCTCTACACCTAAATAGATATTTTTTACAAGCCCTTTATGCGGAACCTTATCAAATGCTTTCTGAAAATCCAGATACACGAAATATACACCCTTATCCTCACTTTCATAAGTAGTAACCTTTTCAAAGAAAGCCAAAATATTTGTAAGGCAAGATTTTTCCTTAATGAAATCATGTTGATTATCCAATAAAAATTCTAAACTTTGTTAAATGACTTTGCAAAGCATCTTTTAACAGACTTTCCAAACTTTTCTCACAACTGATGTAAGAATAAAAGGCATATAATTACTGGGACAATTTTTTATTACTTCCTTTGAAAAAGAGATGTGACATAAGCTAACTTAAATCAACATATCTCCACTATTATTTCACAGAAGGAGTTTAATGTTAGTTAGTGTTTATTCCACTGTAGATGAGACCAGTACCTGTAACAGTATTATGACACTGTTCATAAATAACACTTTTGTAAATATAGATGTTAACCTCTGGACAAACAAAATATTTGAAATGTATATGGATAAGTAGGTACAATAATAATTTTATTATTCTTACGTCTAGTTTTTACTTGCTTTTCATATTTATTCTCTTTTTTGGTACTGATTAATTAAAAAATTTTGAAGATTAAAAAAACAAACTAATAATGTAAGAACCCGAAGGCACTAACGTTCAAAATTGTGAAGGGTCAAAGTATGAACATTAAACTGATAAAGCTTTAAACCTTGCAGTTCAGTGAAAAACTCTGGCTATAAAAAATTAAATTAAAAACTGAATAAATTAATGAGACAAATTTGTTTATTAGTATGCTAAAACATTTAGATTTAGAGTTCATTTATTATCCAACATCATACACATTTCATTGAAACAAAGTAAAATTAGATAAGTATATTGTCAGGATATTCATGTAGTGTTACACAGCATAGTCTGTATCACTTGAAAATGTTTTGAAAATATAAACATTACTTTGGATAATGATGCATGCAATATTAAGGTAAAAATTTAAAAAAAAAATATTCAAGTAATACCCCAACTATCATGAATTATACTATATTTTAACAAAAATGGTAATGGTCAATGTTTACTCTTATTTTTCTTTTTACTGTGAGGACTACAAATTCTGCTGATCCCAACTTTTCTGTCCAGAAGTAGTTTCAGTTTCCATAATTTCCAAAAATCATTCCTCTTTAAAAGCTAAACAACACTTTTTTATACTGAGCTTCTGCGTGACATTTGGACATGGCACTATTCAAATAGTAGACCTATGTCTTCTACATAAAACTATTAGCAACTGACTAATTTGTGAGTGGCTTGTTTTTCTCAATGTTTTTCTGGTACGTGCCAGATTGCTGGGCAGTTTAGAGAAAACATTGGTAACAGAAATGTAGTAGACTTGGCTTCTGTCCATTTATATATATATATATAAATGGTTTGTTTGTTTGTAATTAAGTACAAAGCTACACAATGGGCTATCTGTGCTCTACCCACCACAGGTATCGAAACCCAGTTTCTAGCATTGTAAGTCCGCAGACATACCGCTCTGCCACTGGTAGGCAATAAATAAATAGACAGAACCCAAGTCTACTACACTACTACAGTAAAAACCTGTGGTGTACAACATACAAAGCCTAAATGAAATGCTAATGATGACTTTTTCTACAATATAGTTATTTTGTAATATTTACTCCAATTTATCATAGCTTCAAGCAGATATACAATACGTATACTTACTTGTGGTATTTTCTTTCTCAATTGTTGAAAAGATTGTATGACACTATTTTCTTCTCAGAACAACAGATGAGGAATCTGAAATAGTTTTGATTTTATATACTTGGTAAACTTTGGTCATATTTGTTTATAACTCAAATCTTGTGACAAAAAAACAAAAGGAATTACAGAAATAATATAATTAAGCTTTAATTTGGCTTAAGATATTACCTGAGTGTTCTTTTGCAGGATTTTAGTAATGTTTGTAGAGAATGACAACAACACAATCTTCTCTACACTGAGTGGTAGTTTCACCAAGTTTTTAACTAAACTATACCTGGTTGTTGTTATTCAGCTTCTGTATATTTGTAAATTTTGGTGGCTCTTTTCCACAACTTATTTTCAACGTTTTATTGAAACCAAATGTAAACTCTAACCAGTAGTACAACCTTAGTTTACAGTGCTGTCTTTGAGTTTAGAAATTGTAGAATACTGTGAACAGGAAAATGCTCAATTGATGACATACAATTTTATTGCTCAAACTTTACAAAATTTCAAGTTTTCACATTTGTTGTTCCCAAAATTATGTTTCATGTCTCACTGTAATCATAATATAGTTAAGGCTTAATATAAGACCAACTATTTTATACCTAGTATGAACATTATGGACTGTTGTCAATGTTCTTTAATAGTGATGGGTGAATATTGAAAGTAAGATTCAGGTTATTTTCTGCCACAGTGAAAAAAGGACAATTGATATTGACTGTAAATTACTCAGCTTCCATTAATCTACAAGACTACTGTCAACTTTCTTCTTTAGGAAGACATATCTATGTACATTTCAATATTTTGGTATATTATCTCTGTAGTTCTCATGAAGCTCTTGAACTCTATTAGTCTTTTCTGTCTGCAGTTTTTTATGTGATTTTCATCTTTGGATTATTATCCTAGCTATGTCCTATCTCAGCATGTTTTGGAAAGCATCTTGTGTAAATAATTTCTATTTTCTTTGGTGTGGCATCTTCCTGTTTCACCCACTTTTTCTGAATTTTACACAAGCAGCTATATGTAACATAATTTATAAACTAATGTCAACCACCGTTCAACATAACTTTATAGCAGTATTTTACACTGGTGCTGGTTATAAATACTCAATTAAGCTGTCTATTTATGCAGTTAATAAACATTACTTTTTTCTATATGCTTATGTCCCTTATTAGATGAAGGAATTGCTAGTTTCAACTATTAACTCTCTAGGATCAAAATCTTATCTTATAATAATTAATATTTTAGCCAATCGGAGACGGTGAAGTGCTACTTGGTTTGAATGTACTGTCAAAGATGACATCTCCAATATGTAATTATTACTCTGATTATTTGACGATTATTGTATTGTTAAGAACATTTATCATTATGATCATACTTCTTTACATCTTTCATATGTGACTTGTAGAAATATAATACAAACTTACTTCTGTTCTTTTGATCATGGGTTGGCCTTTTATCCATTGATCCACAAGGTAACGTTGAAGTCCTGGAAAGTCAAATTCAGGCTTTGTTTCCTGTCCTACTTCTGTAACGTACTGGCAATGTAATAGAATCATCTGCTTAATGGCCGCAGGTTGTGGTGATATTAAATGTGATGGAAACAACTTAAGGGGAGATACTTGGGTGCTGTGGAAAAGAAGAAATTTGTTATATGAAATGCATTTAAAGATGAGATGAAGGAATCTTTAAAATAAAATGTACTGAATTTGTTATCATAAAAACAAACACAAACTTCCAACTGAGAAATTTTGGAGCAACAAATAAATTTTGTTTTGTTGAATTTTGCACAAAGTTACACGAGAGCTATCTGTGCTAGCCATCCCTAATTTTAAAGCAATGACTAGAGGGAAAGTAAATAGTCAACCACCCACTACCAACTCTTGGGATACTCTTATAAGGCAGAATAGTGGAACTTCACCATTACTCTTTTCAGGCATTCATGATCCCAGAATTAGGAATATAGTTTTCTTATGGCAATCAGATATAACCCATGACATCTCACATCCAATGTCTTGTATACTAATGACTGCACCACACTTTGGTCCAGTCATTAGCATAAAGATAATGTATTGACTGTAAGAGTCCACTGATAAACAGTACTTCCATGCTACTACTAAAGTCAAACAAGTATGTTTTATTGGTGTACACCCACTAAAAGCTGGCAATATGCAAAATATGATGCTTCTATTGGTTGTTTTAAGAAACAATTTATGACCAATTTGCATTTGCATTTTTCAACAACATATAAGTATGTACCATGTGGATTAAAGAGGTTTTAAGCAACATTAGAACAAAAGATACTAACTGAACATATGCTGAAGAGGAGACAAAAGTTTTTATTGCAAATTATATAACTAGACTTATAATCAAATTTCTCTTTATCTATCATCTACCTTTCATAGTGATAATTAAAACCAAACTATGTAAAATAATATGTGATAAAAAACATACAGAATAAATGTGACATCCTGGCTTGGGTTCTAATAAAACACCTTCATTATCGTACTTTTAGAAATGTCCAACCATGTGTGTTGATATTACACATTTAAGTATGTGTGACAGAAACTCCACCACATACCATTAATCCTCATGATGAATAACTTAATTCTAAGAAACTGTGAGTGAAAGAAAAGAAGAAAATGTAATAATAATGTCAACTACACTGTATTTGCCATATCTAGAACTTATGAGACCTTTTGTCCAATATTAGGGTTCATCAGTCAGCTGTGATACAATAGACATAATAGTAATTTAGGCACTATTTATTTCATAACTTGTGAAAACAACAACTGTTATGGTGTGGACTAGATTAACTGCAATTATTATCAGTTTTGTCTAAGTAATTAACAAACCAGAATTAGAATAGAATTAATAATGCAGTATTATTTATTTTAACACTAAATATATACTATTCTTATTGTTTTCACTTGAATTAACTTTTACAATCAACTGGAAGAATAGGCAAACCAGCAAGCTAGTTTTCTTGTTCCCAGAGAAAGACAAGCAACCACAGCATCAATGAAAGAAAACTACATTAGTAATTTTAAGAACTTATGAGTGAAAGAAAAAACTAGTATACAATATATCAAACACACTACATCTTCCATACCTAACATTGTCAAGGCCTTGTGCTCAATACCAGGGCTCATCAAGCCAGCTGGAATATGACAGACATAGTAGTGGTCAAGGTGCTATTTATATCATCAATTGCATGAAAAACTAGTTTTGATGTGAACTACATTAAGTATGTGTATTGTAATTATTATCAATTCTATTTAAGTAACTTATGTGATTTAAGACAGACATAAAAAATAGAGATATTTTATAAGAATTGATAAAAACAGTAATGTTTACACATTGCCTCTTTATTTTAATATTAAGTAGTAGAATGTTCAGAAATAAAAATTAATATGAAAAAATGTTTAGTTCTTAAGCCTTACATGTCATTAACATAGAATTTAAGAAAGATACCTTTTAATTTTTCAGGTGGAATAACAATCTCTCAGGAAGATGCTCATAAACCTCTCACTTTAGGTAGTCCTCTTGCTTCAATCCTACCTTGTCGCCAAGGTGCAGGTCGTAAAGCAACAGCTGTTACTGATTTTCTTATTGCCACTTACAGTCGAATGGTGCAAAGTTATGCTGACTACTACCAAATAATCCATGAATTTTTATGGATTTATCATGTGGCATTTCTGCCCTAGCACCCATGAATGCATTTACTACATTACTGGTGGGAATATTGTGACTGCCTGGCCTGTACTTTTATATAGGCATTATGCTGGTGTATAATTGTCTGATTGGTTGAATGACAACCAGTCACAGTTCTGTGTTGCAATTCGTTTTTATACAGCATAGTGGGAGCAATCCCATAATATTTGCATTTCATACCCATTTCATTCATTCTTTCCATAATCATTTATATTACTGTATATTCACCAATAAATAAAATAAAGCAATTTAAATTCTTTCAATATTACTTGTAAAAGATAATCCAACAATGAAAGAAGGCCTATGGGCCAGTAGGTTTTGTTGTGCTTCAACTGACTTTGTGTCAGTTGTGTCATGTTTATTTTGCCACTTATTAGAAGAACTATTTTAATCACACTTAATCTCATCATTGTCATTAGTTTTTACCATTAGGTTCAGGTAGGTTTCACTGTCCACATGTCCGTAATTAGCATATGACGTGTGAATAATTCTGTGACAAATGTTTTTTTTCTCCCTCCTTTATGTTCATTATAAAAAAAATTTTAACATCATCTGAGAAACTTAGTTCCAGTGTATAAGAATCCATCATAGTATATTTATTTGATCCACCACTTGCAATGTCTAGTGGACTGTGGTACAAGAGTCCATAGTAGAAAAATAATAAACTCATCTAATAATAACATAAATTTGCATCACTATCAATAGACACAGTATATAAAGCCATGTTGTTGAATGGAAGTTTGATACTGTTCATTTGTCAGCATTGTATCTCACTCATTTCATTATTTACTATATAAATTAATATGTTCAGTAGAGGCAGATACTTATCTACTTACATAAGTATTTTAATTTATTTAATATGAACATGAACTACACCTGAATAAAGAGGTATTGTTTAAAATATATCAACTTCATCATTTACAGTAACATATGTCATATTTGAACAACAGTTATTTAGTTTCTTTAGTTTCAAATTTTAAGGTTTTTATTGTGTTCAACAATGCAATTATATAAGTTTAAGCTAAAGTGCACATTATTTAAACTATACTATTTACTGTAAGTAAAAGAATATCTTGGAGCTAATTCTATCAACTTGTAGAGGGAGCTGTTGAGAGTAATGAATAGACTATTTTTAAGTTCTGTGACAAAAAATTAGTTGCAGATTATACTGTTATTTGGTGAGGATAAGTATTGTTTTAGTAGTACTAGATTAAATGTTAATCCCTAATGAGGATAATGCTGTAATAATTGAAAAAGAGGAATATTTGGAACGGAAGAGTGAACATTGTATAATTATGTCTCTTCATGAATTCTGTGGATGTTGAGATAAAAAGAAATGAAATTCTGAGGCTGTGGGACAAGCCTTATCATTAGCAAATGGGAATAAGAAGTTAAAGGCGATGTGAGAAATATTTTAAAATAAGTTGCTTTGAATTCAAGATATGCATGTTCCTAAAAAAGATAAAAATGATAACAGGGAAGATCAAACCTAACTGGCTTAGAAATAGAGAAGAAAAATCAAGTACAAATGCCATAAGTTTAAGTAAATTGGCAAATATGATGGAAGATTTACAAAACTATAAAAAAAAACTCATAAAGGGCATAGGAGAAGCAGCAGAATGATGATGTTAAAGGTAAGCAAAATGTTAAAAATGAGTATTGGATCTTTAAAGGATGCTGAATACAAGGTTTTTATTAAAAGTTATGAGATGGTTGAGCTTTTATATGTTATCTTATGTTTTCACAAGAAAAGATATTGGCAGTATTCCTGACACTACACAGTTTATGTGATATGCTGAAATTCACCTGAATCATGTAGATATTAACTCTCTCTGTATGGGTTCTGTCGATGTGACCAGCCTTGTAACTACAAGGTATCTATTACAGTTTCTATAATCTAACTTTTAATACATTTTGTGTATCCTAACAAAATCTGGCAAGCTTTCAGTAAGCATTACAAGTCTTTTGTACACAAAAAATCAGATTTTTAGATTAATATTTTTACTAAAGATTTGTCCTTGAATATAGGGAGTCAGAGTATTGACTGCTCCAAGTGTAGTGATGATCATGTGGAAATTAAAACTACCTTTCTTATTTGAAATTTTCCAAATTTTATTTGTGCAATTTCCAAGACCTCTAAGATAAATATCAAACGTTTTTTTCATTAAAACTTTATATTTTAACTGTTATTTTCTCTATTGTAGGTCTATACACAGTCGGTCAATTTCACCTACCTTGCAATCACCATAAATAATTAGGAAATAAATCTAAATTACCCATTTTTTCCTTTCTAGAATGATTGCAAATTTTAACAGGAAACTACAAATATCTAGCCTAAATAGCTTAAAGTTCATAACAGTCTACATCTGTTTATACTTAAATCTTATTGTTCTGTTGCTCTTTGAACCATGTTTAACTAATAATCCTGCCATACATGTCATTTAGTATGGTAACTTGAGCTACACATTCACAGAGTAATTTTGTGTAAAATACACAAGCCCTTTGGGAAAGTGTTAATTTTAGGTAGTGCAAGGTAATGCATTTGGGTAATCATAAATTGGATCTCACACTTAATACAGTTAGAACTTACTCAATAGCTTAAGTAGAAAAAAATCTTCACTAGGATAATGATGGATAAAATACTCAATCTAGTCACTGAGGTAGTGCTCTGTTACTAGTAGTAAAGCTAATAAAATTTTAGGTTTTACTTAGATATATTGATTGTAAGTCAAAAGAAGTAATTATCTATTTTCAATATGAATCACTAGTTTGGCCTCATTTGAAATACTATCAATAGTTTTGGTCTCATTATCTAAGATATTGAATCATTGGAAAAGGGTTCAGAGGAGGGCTAACATGCAGGTAGAATGATTCTGGGGATGAAAGAGTTATCTTACATAGACAGATTAAAATCACTCTACTTATTTTCTTCTAGAGAAAAGAAGGTAATAGATGAATTTATTGGAGTTTACAAGATTATCCAAAGAGAGATTAATCTGAAAAGGCTTTTGATTTCTTTGATATTCTGAAGCAAACAGGACAAACTTCATATTTAGAAGAAAAAAAAAGGCTAGGTAGGTTCCAGCTGTTGAGACAGTTTTATCTCTTCTAACAGGGTGATTAGTTTATAGAATGATCTCTTTCAGCAGCCAGAAGCTTATGATGGGAATCAATGATTTCCTGAAAATAAAAGGTGGGTGTGCAAGAATAACCTTGAAAAACCAAATAACCTTTTTTCCACATGTTATGTTAATTCTGGGCAAATGTGTCTTATATAAGACACATTTATTCCATATTATAAGTTGAAGGTTATTCAGGGTTTGAAAGCAATACTAGCAAAGTACTGGTTAGTAGAACTTAAGCACTAGAAACAAATACCAGAATACGTTTTGGAAGGCAGATTTGCAGATATTCTAACTGTCAAGTACCAATAAATGTTTAATACACACATTTTTATTATTTACATTTCAAATTTCTGAGCATAAAAAGTTAGTACTATAAACTGAACATTTCTAATTTTTGTGGAATAATTAAAAATAAAAACACATATACATTTGTATTTATTTTTGATATTCAAACTTATTTGAAGAGAAAATTTAACACAGAAGATTTATCCATATAATTTATATTAACATTTAATACATGAAAAAATTAATTATGACAGAGTTATAGTTAATTTTAGAGAAGAATAATAATATTGCCAGTAGCTGTCCTCAAATGTGTTAATGGTTTCAAAAGCTAAGGTCAAGGTCTGTTATGATTGTGTTAAACTGTTTAATCATAAATTGAGATGTTACACAAATTGAAAGACTGCAATACATAAATGTTTCAATAACTGCATATGTTAAGCTGATACAGTACACCTATATTTGTAATAGAAATTTTTACTGTACTGAATTATCTTAATGTAAACTGATACAAAAGTACTGTAATATCTTGAATAAAATTATTATTATTTTATATATATATACATACATATACATGTAAATGTCAAATGTGAATTCAGTCCATACTATGGCTTTGACAGCAAATGGTTTACACTATCAACTTTAAAAACATAACTATAGTGTCAGTTTTTCTATATATTACTTCTGCATTAACACTAAGAAAATAACATAAAATGATTCTGTAGTATGCTATGATTAGAAATGAAAGGTTTATTATGAGATTTTACACTAGTCTTGACCTTCTGAATATGATACATCCTTAAACAAGTACTTCCTAAAATAAAAAAAGAGAAATATATAATATCTAGTCAACAGATAAAAACAGTAAAAATTAAAAGCTAGAGTGCATTGAAAGTTGCAATTTCTATGGCATAACAGTCCTTTTATAATAGAAGAAACTTATTAAACTCACTAAGTGCTAGATCATACTTGATAACATTTAACTGACCATAATTTGAAATATATGAACGTGCAGAGTTCCAGGTATTCACAGCAACCTTGACCAACTGTTGGAATTGATGAAACATTGGGTCTGTAGAAAATTACAAGACAAATATTAAACAACAACTTCAATGGTATAATGCTTTTCTGAAAGACAAGAAAAACACCTGTACTGGTTCATGTTGTAAGGGTGTCAGGGGTCGGCAATCCTTCAAAGAACATCCATTTTCTTGTTTTTGTCTAAGACCAAAACATTTTGAGAGCCACAATATGCCATAAAAGTCTAACTTAAAGCAGTAAGTCTTCAGATTTAGAACACTAAAATCAGGGGTTTGATTCCCCTTGGTGGACACAGGAGATAGCCAGAGAGCCGCAGGTTGCTGACCCCTGCCCTAGGTGTTAAGCAACATGCATTAATTACAAATAGATATCTGTTTTATTTAAGATCACTGAAGTGTTAGACTAAACAGCCTTTATTTCTTTTATTAATTATAGATATATCTACATGGAAAACTTTCACTTTCAGGAAACCTTAACAATATATTACAACTGGTTCTGTACACAAACATTTAAAGCATTATTTATTTAGGGTAACAAAATACATGAACTTGGTAACATATCACAAACTGATATATAGAATTGTCACAACTTGTTGAGGTAAGATGAATTGAAGCTACCTTTCTTTTCTTTCATATTATTAAGAAATT
The DNA here is from genome assembly GCF_000517525.1 of Limulus polyphemus. Classification (NCBI taxonomy): domain Eukaryota; kingdom Metazoa; phylum Arthropoda; class Merostomata; order Xiphosura; family Limulidae; genus Limulus; species Limulus polyphemus. The sequence goes on along the minus strand of NW_013668019.1, from coordinate 76,654 downwards.
CTTTTATGCTTATGTTATGAGCATAAGTGACGTCAAGGCATCGCTGAAACTTCTGAACCAACAGAGACTGAAGAAGCACAAGATCAGGAAGATACTGCACTAGCTGCAGTTGACTAACCTACACAAAATAGACAACTTAAGGTTATACTTGGTCCAATATACCTCTACAAAAATTCAATAACTTTTTAGATATATATAATGACTTTATACTTTAAAAAACAATAATTTTAAGATAAAACTCTACAAAAACTTTAAATATTATTATTAATGACAAGTTTATACATATTAATTTAAAGAAAAGTTTAAAAAAATATTTTCTAACTGGTTTCATTCACTGGCACTGTTATATGTACACGACTGTTTCAGTTTAATGTGAGCATTACGATTTAGATAGTTTATATAGCTCAAACGTCATATTTAGTTATTTTTAGAAGCAATACTTTATGGTCTGTTTATTTACATAACTGTTTATAATCATACTTTGTGTAGTCCAATTGTTATTAATTATCAATTGTTTACAGTAGTAAGATCATTGGGTCATGTTGTTAGAACTTTCTGAGTTTCTCATTGGTTTAATTGAGTATTATTGCATCAGAATATCTAGTATTGCATGAAATGTTCTAGACTTCTATCACGGTATAAATATCCACAGAAAAATCATTATAGAGTTCTAGTTCTAGACTGTGTGATCATGAGTTTAACAATAAAGAGTATATAGTAGTGAATTTTAAAGTGAAATGATCACAGACTATTGTAATAACAGAGTAGAGAATAATAATTTTCTTGTCACTTGTGTTCTAAACTAACCAAGCCAGCCTATGTGGACTTGAACAAAAAAGAGACAAGTATTTAAAGCTCTGGATACAATTATGGTAAACAACAGTGTGAAGAACATGAAGACAAAGTGTTTCCTATAATGTACATTACTAAAAAGCTGTTCAGTAGTGAGAAAAACTACTCTGTAATTGAACAAGAGTGTTTGTTCATCAGATTTCCATCCAGAAGTTCCAGAACTACCTCTACGGGAAAGAGTTCATCATCTGGATGGATCATCAACACCTTGCATACATCCAGAGGTGCAAAATTAACAGTGAGAGGATCATAAGCTGGGCATTGTACTGTACCTCCAGAACTACTGGTTCCACATTGAGGCCATCAAGGGGATTGTAAATGGTGGTGCAGACTGTATAAGTGGACTGTGAGCATGTACTGAGAAGTCTTTGTATATAGTAAAAAAATACTGTAAATATTTTTCTTGAAGAGGGGCTTATTGTTAGATATACACGACTGTTTCAGTTTAATTTTAATGGGAAAGTTACAAGTTAGTTAGTTTATATAGTACAGATGTCATATTTAGTTATTTTTAGAAGCAATTTTTCATGGGAAGTTTGTTTACAAAACAGTTTACAAATCCTATGTTGTGCAGTTCAATTGTTATAAATTAGTGACTGTTTACAATAGTGTGCTATAAAATGTTCTAGACTTCTGTTGGAATATAAAGAGGCACAGAAAATCATTATTGAGTTCTACTCTAGACTGCATGATCATGAGTTTAGTGATAAAGTGTATGTAGTAGAAATTTTTAAAATGAAATTATCACACACTGTACTGTAATAAGAGAGTAGAAAAAAAAATTCAATTTGACAATTATATTCTAAAGTAACTGAACCAGCTTGTGTTTAATTTTAGGAGAAAAAGATACAATTATTTAAAGCTCTGGATACAATTGTGGTAACCAACAAAGTGATGAACATTAGTATATACATTTGATTGTTTATAACATATTTTAAATCAAGCATATTGTGTTGCTGTTTGTTTATACTTAAAATGTATCACAAACAAATCACAAACACCAAATGTAAAAAATTTGATCGTACAAAACCTGACAGGCACTATCTATTGCAACAGTTTTAACAATCCTGAACTGCAGTGCATTGTAAATGTCAGTGTGACTGAAAAAGAGAGAGAGAGAGAAAGAAAGAAAGACAAATACCTGTTGAAAGAATAAAGATAAAAGCAATAAATCTATCCTTTGCTGTTGTTCAAGCTGGGAACGAAGTTCGTCTTCAGTAATCTGCTTGCGATAGTGCCACAAAGCAGGAATTTGACAAGGCTGTGAAAAATGGGAATCACATTTTGGGCTTTGTATATTATTTGAAAAAGATGGTTAGTGCTGACCCTTTCATCAGTGAGTAACCTCTGCTTAGAATCTTTATGGTATGTGTTACAATACTGAAAAAATAAAATAATAATAATAAATAAATGAAGATTAGATAAGTTAGATAAGTGTTAATATGTTTCTTACCTCAGAATGCACGTCAGATAGATAGATCTCTGCACTACTAAGAGCTATTACCTTGTGTGTAACTGTCCTTCTACCTACCTGTCACATCCTCTCTTTCAGAATTTGTTAATAGTTCTGTCTTACATTTAATTATATATTACCTATAACCTACAGAAAGTCAAGGTTTTCATCTATCAAATGACGTATTATATAACTTATGTTCTGACTGGTTAAATGTAAATTTCACTCAGAGTACCAACATTATTCCCATGAGAAAGTTAACGACTAGCTTGGATGAATTTGTAATGACTCTTGTCGCATAGTTAAAAAACCAGAAAACTTTTGAGAGGCAAGGGAATTAGTCTATTTTTTGCATGTTATTAGTCTATATTCTTTGGTGCTATGAAGTGTAAGAATGCCATGGAGATGACTGAAAAACACAACAGGCAAAAATCACTTCATTAGAGCCTCCGGGTAGACTGGAGGGAAGCAAGAAACCAAGAAGCACATGAACCTACCCACTCAATGATGTAAGTAATGGAAACAAATGTGTTAGGTGTAGTCCATATAACATCATAAGATCTCCTCCAAAGGCTGGCGACAAGAAAAAGAGAGGCTGTGTCATGCTGAAACTGGTGAGAAGAGACATAAAAATTCTAATGATCAAACTCGACAAAACCAGTTAAAGTTGAAGGGAACACGTCCAGAGAGGAGGAGGCCTGTCATGATAAAAATAGAAGACAGCAGTTGTCATGAAAAGGGGCAAATCGAAAGAGACAACAACAGACAGTCCTTACAGGATACGAAAAACATCTGATCTCCCTTCCAGGCAGCCCAAATCTTTGGAAGAAAGTAGTGAACTGGAAACAACATTAACCAATCCCTATGATAGTGTGTGTGAGAATATGAATGTCTGAACAACAATAACCAAAAGCAAAGAGAATAAAATACATCCTGAGAGTCAAATTATACTAGGAAACCAATAGCTCAAAGGAGGGGCATGTAAAAGCAGGACCATACAAAGGTCCCAGTAGGCGAGAAGGAGCAGATGAGGGGGAGGGGGGAAAGCAGAAGGGATTAATGCCTGACAAAAGATAATAAGATTGTTTAAAATGTTCTAAAATAACTTGGACTGGTCAAAACAGACAGACCCTAGATGAAAAACTAGGTAAAGAAGGAAGTAAGATGTGAAGGAGTAGGAAAATCTGGTTGAAGAGAGTGGTAGAAGTTCCATAAATGATAGGCAACCTTGGTACATTGATAGAGGGCAAAAATAGAAAAATGAAGAGTGAGAGAGAATTGGACTACACTGCAGGAAAATTTCATGTCAGAAAGGGACCAGACAAGTCCTAGATGTGAACACAAAAATGCAACACCCTTTAGTAAAAAATGAATGACTGAGGTTGAGTGAGGAGAGACCTCCAAACTGAGAGCTGCAAAAGCATCAATCCGGAGTGTTCCAAAATGGGAACAAATGTAATAGAAGACTGTAGGAGTTAAAGACCACCCACTGGATGAATTCTATCAGGATTAGATAAACAATCCATAACCAGATACAATCCTCAGGGACATGGCATGCCATAAGTTGAATATGATAATCACAGGCCCAAGAAAGGAAGTCTAGAGAAAAAAAGCACAGGTCCCAAGACTGGGTGCTTCTCTGGCAACTGATTGAATTAACGACTATAGAGTTGTCCAAATGGATCATTACAAGATGACCAGAAAACCACAACTAAAGAAGGTGGCAAGCCCAATAGGTTATAGTCATCTCCAGAAAATTGATATACACAGAATGATTCTCTGGAGACCAGACTTCAGAGAGAGAATGATGGTGCTGAGATAGAGGCATTGGTGTAAAGATACAAGTTAGGCTGAGGGGGAAAGTGATAAACCCCAGATTTTGTTGGAGCAATCAAGCCACCACGACAGAGAGATGTAGAGACACAAGGGCAGATAAGAGATCACAGGAAATGTTCCAATGATCCCTAAAGCTCATTCTATGCACAAACAAGATGAATAAAGGCTCATAAAGATGCAAGAGTCCCTAAAGGTGAGAGAGAAGTGTCCTGGATACCAACAAATTCATGGCATGAATATGCAGTGCAGGGCAAAGGGTTAAGTATTCCCTGTGCAGGAGTTAAGAAAATCCCCCAGATGGAAAAGAAACAGAGTAGGAGTCAAAAATGGCCTTTGAAAGTTAGACCAGTCAGCCTAAGTGAGAGACTTTCCAGAGAAGAGTGGAAGTAGTAATTGCCAATTTCTGTTGAGATGGGGCCAGGAGAAGCCAAACAACCATTTAATGATGGAAATTAAGATGAAAAAGATGCATGCACTGAGCAAAGGGGCCAGATATAGACAGAAGGGAAGGGCACATAACTGAAAGACATGACCACTGAGGCCAAACCAAAGGAATGATGGGACACAGGAAAAATGGAATTGTGATGGAAGGCATTTGAAATGTCTATCACAGATAAGTTCAGACCGGGAAAGTCATCCATCCAGAATCGAGGAAGAATGAGAAAGTGATTCAGAGATGACAAGTTGATAACAGGGTGCCAAACCTGCGACTTCATGGGAGTGACAAAAAAGCAGGAATAAAAGTCCTGAGTGGGGTGAGCAAGAGATTCTATAGTTTCTGCCACCAACAATGAAGATACCATGTCCTGAAGATGATGAAGATGCAGAGGATTAGTTGGAAGAGACAAAGGAGAAATAAAAGGTGGAGTATGAAAAATAGAGAGAAAAACAATTAAAAAGAAGGTGCAGAACCCCAGGGTCACTAGGTGGAATATGAAAAGAGAGAGAAAAACAATGAAAAAGAAGGTGCAGAACCCCAGGGTCACTGGAGAAGGAAGAAGACAGGAAGGTAAAGTGGGAGAGGTGAGCACCTACAGGATCAGGGCCCAGGATCAATTCCAAATAAGAGTCACAATGGCTAGCCATGTGGGGGAAAATGTGTTGAACAGAAGAAAGAGAACGAGGAATGGAAGCGGGATAGCCCAATGTAACTTCTGAGGATGAGTGGAAGACAGGGGGACCCTTGGAACAATGAGTCAGAAAATCGAGGAAACAATAGAAGATTGTAGGTGAACAAGCAGCCTAAACCTGGGATTCCAAGGAGTTGGGAACACCCCAAGACCAAATCTGAAAGCAAATAGGCATGGCAAAGATCCCAGATATAGGAGGAATGGATGCAGACCTGTAGCTATAGAGTGATACATTTCGAGCCACCAGAATCATAACAAAAAGGTAAGCAACACCAAAGTGGACAAACCTTCTCCTCAACCTGAAAAAGTCCAAAAGGCAACACCCCAAACTCGGAATGACAGAATCCTATATGGCATACACAACCTGAGGAAACAGAACTCATCCAGTCTGGAATTATGAACACTCATCCTCTCTCTCTCCAACT
>NW_013668019.1:64914-70617 GCF_000517525.1 Limulus polyphemus | reverse complement strand
ACCCCAAACTCGGAATGACAGAATCTATATGGCATACACAACCTGAGGAAACAGAACTCATCCAGTCTGGAATTATGAACACTCATCCTCTCTCTCTCCAACTGTGTTGGTAAGGTAAATTCTACTTGCAGCCAAATTATGGGGAGGACGTGGAACAAATTGATCTCATCCAAGGACCCAAGATGGGACCACTATTCATTCAGGATTACGAGGAAACAATGGACTCTCTTCCACGAACAATGTACTGAACCAATATTGATCAAAAAGAAGGACCACACTCAATCCAACTGGATAGCTAAGTGTCAAATTAGAACCAGTATTATGAGTAGGCTTCTGCATAGGCTGGTGCTTCTCCAACTAGCATCTGGGAAAAAAATATCCAGGGACCCAGGTAAGAGGGCCCCAACTTTGCCCTTTTCTCCAAGAATGGTGGAAAGTCACTTGAACTCTCTGGAGGAATAGTCACTGTCCACCATCCCACTGACTGGAAACCAGGTGTGATATGGACTCCCTAGCTCCACTAGTAGAAAATGGGGGTTACTGCACATTGAGGAGTCATGAGGGAGAATCCTCTGGAAACTGTGCAATAGGTGAACCAAGATCCCTAAATGTTTAAAAGCAAACATACCATAATTTATTCAATATAATTATCGGCAGGGACAGCCCCTTAACAATTCCAGATCTTGAGATATTGCCTTTTGCACAGCAAGAAGTTCTAAAACATTGATGGGAAGGGAAGCCTCATCATCTGTCCAGAGGCCCTAGAATTCCTGACCATTAAGGTATGTACCCAATCCCTGAAAAGATGAATCTCTGGACGAGATGGTGGCAAAGGAACACCTATCGTAGTATTATTCTGATCTAACCACCACTTGAGATCGAAGATGTTGATCTTGAATAAGGAGACCTGGGAATCCAGAAGATTACTGTTCATAATCCATTGATCACATAGAGACCAATGAAGGAACCTCATGTGCACTCGCCCCAAATGATGCCCAGATCTCCAAAAGAGAAAGGACCATCTGCATAATGTGAAAATGAGACATGAGTAAGAGTTGGACTGCTTGTTCCATAGCATGGAAATGGATAGAAGTTGGCTGAGCCTGACTGAAATACATGTTGAGAAAGACACCCAGATGGATGATATATTGTGTTGGAGTGAGAATAGATTGTTGGACTCTAATAACAAATTCTGCCTTGATTGTTTCGTAAAGCAGAATCTGGATGTGATGTTCTGCCAACTGATGAAATGGTGCCAGTAGTAGCCATTTGTCCATGTAATGGTGTGTGCACAGGCCCAGAGAATGGAGGTGACGAGAAAAGGTTCAAACAATGTGGCAGAACACACATGGTGCCGATGCAAGTCCGAAGGGTAGAGCCCTGAACTGCAGCACCTGACCACAGTGCACAAAATGCAGATAGCGGCGGGACGACTCCACTATGGGAACATGCAGATAGGCATCAGTGGCATCAAATTTGGTCATTCGTAGTCCTGGCAAAAGATGCTAATGCAGAGTGAGGAATGACTCCATTGTGTACTTTGGAGGATCTAGGAATTGATTTAGAAGAGAAAGATCAATGATCAGACACCAATATCCCATCTTCTTCAGCACAACAAACAAACGGGAATAAAAGCAAAGCTCCCTTGATCAACAAATCTGTGATAGCTGTGGAATAAAATTACAAAATCTGAGGAAATGAGGGAGACAGAAACACTACAAGTTGGGGGGGGGGATAATGGTGGTGGAGATGTGAACTGAATGACTAATCCTGATGCAAAGACCTGTAATACCCATGGATCTGTGGTAAAGGTTTTCCACACATCCAGAAATTCTTGGAGCAGAGACCCCAAAGGAATACAGTAGTCACCACTGTCTGCATTTCAACTGAGCAGAGAAACCTTGTGGATATAGGCAGAATCTATTCTGAGTCCTAGTGGCCCAAGGGGTTGATGTCGGGACACTCAAACAGGGGCAGAACTACAAACCCCTGTAGGAGCCCAGGACAGTCGAAAAGCCCATGATGACAGAAATGAATGACATCAACCCTTGATTCCAAAGACTCTGGAATGTTCACAAAATTCAAGGGTCGAAGAAAGGGAGCCTCACATAACTCATGGAGGGTGACAGCAGGTAGATGAACACCCTCCAACAACAAACCAACCAAGAGACTAGGGAAAGTGCAGATAATGACATTCGAACCAAGGTGTATGCTAACAATGGTCGCAACTCATCATCAAAGTGATGTGCTGATTGCTGAGAGGCTTCTGAAAAAAAAGGTATACAGATGATAAATATCTCAGCACCGTAGTTAGAGTCATTTGCATCCTAGAAGATTATGATCTATTCAGGTTGACCACAGACTCTGTTCTGGAACCCCACATTTCCAGGAGTAGTTCTATTCTCTGAGGGTCTAAATATGCTTCCACCTTGCAGTGGTAGACTAAAGCAGATTGTTCTAACAAATGTGGTGAACAAGGCATTGCTGTTCCTTCATGTAAGTGAGCAGTAAAACTCCCAATTATACCACAATATCAGGGGATGTAGGGAGAACTAAGTACTCGCCATCAGACCTTTTTGCCATTAAGGATGGCGTACTCTCGAAAGCAGCTGTGGAAAACCCAAAATGTCACACACTCGAATTTCCAACCAAAGAAATAAAGCAGGAGACACAGCTAATCCAATTTAGCCTCATGGGAAGCCGACAGAGCAAAGGAAGGGACTGGAAAAAGTGAATCTAAATTTCCTCCAGAATGTCCAGGAACACCCACAAGTGCAGCCTCAGAGCCTCCCCCCACAGAGAAACACCACCACTGGACCAAATATATGTCTCTTTACAATAGATTAAATTCTCTTATTCATATCTCATTTAACATATCAAAACATCTTTCTTTTAGATTACATGCTGTGATTCAGTGTAAGCATCAAAACATATTTATGGTGGACTAAATGCTGCGATACTTACCTCAATTAAGTATTGAAACATCTTTACGGCAGATTAAATGCTCTGATTTTTACTTCTGTGCAAGTATCAAAATGTAGGTTAAATGGTATGATTTTAACTCTTTATAGTATTGAAACATCTTTATGGTGGATTAAATGCTTTGATTCACACCTCCGTATAAGTATCAATACATCATTATTCTGGATCAAATACTCTGATCCATACATCAGTGTAAGTATCAAAACGTAAAGGAAAAAAACAGAAACATATAATACTCTACTGCTATTGTATACAATAATGGCAATAATCTTCATTCATTTTTCAACACATAAGAAACAAACTAAGTGAAGCTCTAACAGTTTACAGCTTTTATTTTAGTTAAATTATTATCCTTTGAAATAAGTTGTGCAATATTTGACCCTATTTATATTAAACAGTAACTAAAATTATATTACATAAAGTTGGTACTTTCACAGCTTTTAGTTATTATAAGTATTACTGAATAAATATATTTAACTTTATAATAAATGTGCATAAAAGTAGATGATAAACTAAAATTTAAGCATCATTATTTAATTCTCAGGCATCCAACAACTTACGTAATGACTACATACCTGAAAAACATTTGGAAGTATAACATCAGCAAATGCTTCTTCCCATAATGCTCGATCTGCCTTAGTAGCCAGTTTGTCATTATACTGAACTAGTAATGAGAATTAAAATATTCTTCACTATGAATTCCATTTTGAGTTAAATTTTAAAGAAAACATGCTTGATGCTGTATACAGATATGTTTAACAGATGTTTATTGTCTTCTACAACTTTGAGTACCACATCATAATGTTAATAAAATTCTTCACAACTGAAACTGTAATCATGATTGGGTTTCTTTCACAATAGCATTTGAAAAAATGAACAAAACATAATATTAACAATCAATCTACATATGGGTGTAGGTAGACAGACTGGGTTCCTAATTGCTAGGTGTCCATATTTTTTTGAGAAAAAAATTTTTGCTACCTATAATTTGACATATTTGGCAAAGTACAAAAAAACAAAACAAATCGTACATGTGTTGGTAGATGGCTGCCACTTTACCAGCAAGGAAAGCATTCACTTATGCATTACTTAAAAGTCTGCTCTATGGATGAGTCATTTCTGTCACTTTCTGTTAAAAAGAGAATAATGCATGTATGCTCATAACAAGCATGCACTGATACATTCCTTATTATAGCTCTGCCTAGGCACAAACTAAAAAGTACATACTGTAGTAATTAGTTTTTGCCTTTGAGTGAAATCCTACTATATACTAAAATAATTTCCCTAATTCACAAATGCTTTTGGAGCTAAAAACTAGTGGTGACACACATTTTTTTTTTTACTATGGCTATGTCTCTGAATCTGCATACCTGTACACCTTTTGTTACCAATGGCATCAAAGAATAGGTGAATAGAGACAGCAGTGTCTTCTACGCTTTGGTTTAAAGCTCTCTGAAGCTGTTGGAAATTCAGTTCCAAATGCTTCCATATGAATGGTACAACATCTTGTACTGGTGGCTTTATCACTCCTCGAAATTCCTGAAACATTTCGAAAAATGCAGATGTTATATAATTCAATGTGTTAAAAAAAATTCATAAGGTTATCCATACTAGCCTGAAGTAAACTATAGTTATTTAATGGAGTGAAAACTTCAATGTATTATAGTATAGAAATTCTCAATATAATTAGCATCTAATGCTGGATGGCAAAGAGGATCTTACACATATCATTTTACATACAATCTTTAGATAAAAATGAAACCAGTAACAATTTCTACAACCTACAATTAAAGAAACAGAAAATCATGAGATGAAAAAGAAATGTAATATACTGCGAATGACTTACATGTAGTATTACAGAAGTATTCATGAAAGAAAATTAACATACAATAATGTTGAGTACGGAACAAATATTATATTTAATTTATTCTTCTCTGTAATTAATTTTGAAAACAAAACATACTGGACTTGATAACGACAACTATGTATATGTACTGTGGTCTCCATTCTTATCTCAGCCTGAGTATTTGTGAATTCCTGCAACAGACATTTCATGAGGATAAAATATTTTGAGATAAAGAAAAAAATAAAATTAGTGATTGTACTGATTGTAGAGAAAATTATTTCTGAATCAATGTCATAATAAAATTTGGGCAAAATGTGTTATTGCTCCTATTTTGTCATCAAGTACAATAATATACACCATCATTCCACAGGAAAACAGCCCCATGGGCATAATTTTACCCAGGGACATGTCCCCCACACTTTTTCAAAAGTAAAATGAATATTTTTCATAGAATACTTTTGAAAGTTATAATTTCCTTATACTGAAAATGTATTTCTGATAGGTACTTCCCTCTTCTCACAAAATTAACTATTCTTGTCCAGTGCTGCCCTCTATATGCAATTTTTTATGCATGCCACAAGCCTTCTGGAAATCAAAGAGTCAGATCTGAAGATCTAATGTGGGGAACCACATCACTTTTAAACCAGGTGTAGTCTTTACCCATCCATGAAATGTGTAGTAGATACGGGTCTAGAAAGAGAGGAGCACACCAAAGTGGGAGAGAATTGTAGCAGGATAGTGATCTTAACCATGTAAATATATATATATATATATAACCCAATCTCATAAAATATAAAAGTGGATAAAATAATACATGTGCCCCTAGGTGTAGAGTGGCTAGGGTGTGATGGACCATACTCGGTAAATCAACTACA
>NW_013668019.1:53888-64306 GCF_000517525.1 Limulus polyphemus | reverse complement strand
AAGGACAGAACTGGAACAATCCCCCCTTAACTCCTCTGTAACCCACAACAAAGAAGGTGTATGATCGATGGAGGAATATAGACAACCATAAACATGTGTGAGGACTTATGTTGATTGGTTCTACTCTACATCCTAAACCCGGCCACAGGGTACTGACATCCATGTGGAATTATGATGAGGACTCCCAATCAAGGGATGAATTTCAATTTGACATCTCACTTCTTTGTGAGTGTATACTGCATATTGGAGGATAGCACATCATCTACACAAGTGGAACACTACTGCCCTACTGTGTACTGAATGGTTATAGCTATCTTTGTGTAGAACCCATTCAGCAGGGTGCCTCCATAGTCGACCACTCCAGTGGCTTGGAACTGTAAAGTGATAAGGACTCCCACACTAAAGTAGAAGAAAGGGAGATGAGAACTTGATGAAGAGTCCAGAGGAACGTCATCACTTGACACAGTACAATGAGTGACCATAAAACCCTATTTTGAAAAGCAGACCATTCCAATTTATTCAATACAAGGCATGGTAGTAATAAGCAGCGATCCCCTTCTGCTTTACACATGCAGTGCATGGATGGTATGGTCTGGAACGGGCAAGTTTATGAAGTAATTACATTGCAAAGTTATTCACCTACAAGCCATATTGGCTGTACAGTGAAGATTTCTGATTGAAGAATACCTGGTTGAGTACCACTCACCACAAAGCGGGCCTCTGAAAGGAAAATCAAGTATGAATATAAACTTACCCAGTCAAAGTTGCACTGAAGCCTGAAGAATGGCCACAGGTGGAAAATAAAAACCCTACAAAGAAGAAACTGCAATATGGTGTAAATAATGGGAGACAAAAGTAGATCGTTCATTCCTCTCAAACATCTCGGCGGCTAGGGAATGTAACTCCCCTTTTTCATCTATTTCCCTACCTTCTATTTCTCATCTCTACCCCATTCCAATCTGGATAAACTTGTATGTATGTCCTGTCCTTACTCTTTTTTGTTATATTGCCTGCATGGCTTTCTTCTGTTGTACCCATTCCTGACTCTCTATTCCTTGACAGTCTTCCTCTTTTGGGGATCTTTCCCCTTCTACCATCACAATTTGGATTTGACTTTTTATTCAATTGGCTTATTCTTCCTTGTTTTCTTCCTCCCGAAATTTGCTCGAGATCTCTTCTCATCAGATTTAACGCCTCATCTTTTCCCCCCTCATCTCTTCTTCGTCAGCCATTGGAGGAAATCCTACAGTCGGGCATGTGTACTACACCTAACGGATAAATGAGAAGATAGATAGGATAGTAAAGCATACGTGAAGCATTAAGAGCAAAAAAATCAGATCTTCGATGTCCACAGGCTAAGAGGAGAAGGAAATATGCTTTAAGGGATACGTGAAACATGGAACACGAGGAAAGAGGTTCAAATGAAGGACCACATTAATATCCCAGTCTGGAAGAGTAGGGGGATGATTAATCGGGAATGAAAGCATTAGCATGGTATGGACAGGGGAAGCAAAAACGAAAAGTATGGGATAAGATAGCATGATATCCAGAGAGCGAGGAGACCACAAACGCTAGTTGACAAGCCATGTCAGAAACTCTGCCATTCAAGCCACAGTAGATCAGTCAGTACAAAATCCCCGAGCCGCAAATCAACAGTGGAACACTTTCCATTTGTGCTGATACACCTCATTTAAAGAAGGACATATGGAATGAGCTAAAAGGAGAGTTACTCGATAGATACCTAATCTTATTACCAAGGACCTGATAAAACCCAGGCCCGAGGATGAAGGAAGTGAATGGCTGGATGTAGAACCAGTGATCAGAATTGTCGAATAAGGGAGAGACACAAAGGAACAGGTACTGGAGGGAAAGTTGCAGTTGTTGTAATTGTGGAAATCACTGTTGAGCTGGCCAACAAGGAGCAATCAGAAGGACTCGACATGGAGTGGTATGGATGAGAGAGCTGAAGTAATCTGATAGAAGGGTAAACATAAAGGAAGTTGAGGGACCACTCCTGGCTGAAGCCAGAGCCTGAGGTTCTGGGGACCTAAAGAGGGGTAACTTGTGATTGAGGTATGTGGCAAATGCATCTATGTAGGGAAAACCCAACCAATTTCAAAGCCACTGGAAAATGAGGGGATCTAAAGACCACTTCTTTGGATATATTTGGTTGGAGTTGGAAAGACAATCCACTACAAGATTGAAAGTACCCAGAACATGACACACAATGAGTTTAATGTGGTGCATGTGGGCCCAAAATAGTAGTCCAATGTTCGAAAACATAGATATCTCGACCAGGTGGCTCCTTGGTGATGAATATTTGCTACCATAATACAGTATCTGGCAAGAGGAAGGAAGTGATTCAAAGCCCAGTGCACTGCGAGAAGCTCAAGGATGTTGACCTTTCATCTACAGACAATGACCCGAAGCCTCCTGGTGATTGACCCATGCACCCCAACTCTGAAGGGATGTGCCTGTGAAAAGATGTAAATCCAGACAAGGTGGAGAAAGTGGGATGCCCACCAACATATGGGCCTTGTCTAACCACCTGTGCAGATCGTTCATCAGAGAAGGAGGAAGGATAATGGGAGTTGACAAGGTATCCCGAGCAAGGTTCCATTGATCGTGAAGAACTCACTGAAGAGATTGCATATGTGCACGACAGAGGTGAGTGTCAAAAATGACACCCAAGTGGATGAAATACTGGGTAGGTTGGAGGAAGGACTTCCCCAATTTGATTAACTAGCACACATGAGCAGCCACTAGAATGAGCTGACGAGTATGGCTGGCCAATTCCAGTTTGAAATGAGCGAGAAGAAGCCAGTCATCCATATAATGGTAGAATCAAACCCCAGAGCATGAAGATAACGAGCAAAAGCTCTGACTACCCAATAGAAAACATAAGAGGCAGAAGCAAGCCTCAAGGGTAGGGTGCAAAATTGATAAACCACCACATGATGGACAAACTGAAGATACAGAAGAGACTGTGGTGATATGGGGGATGTGGAGATAAGCATTGGCAACGTCCATCTTGGTCTTCCATAAGCCAGGAGAAAATGCCAACTATTGGGTAAGAAATTACTCCAATGTAAAACGGGGCAGTTAAATGAAGCAATTGAGGTGGGACAAATCGATGACAGGTCTCCAATCCCCAGTTTTCTTGGGAACAACAAACAGTCTGGAATAAAAAGATGGTGAAGGATGTATAACAGGTTCAATGGCCTGCTAAGATAGTAATTCCTGAACTATCTCTGACAGATGCTGGCTGGTCATGGGATCCTGAGGCAGAGGAAAGGAAATGGGTATAGGAGACATGGGAGGTGGAAAAAAACAGGATTACGAATCCTTCCGATAAAACTTGAAGAACCCAATGATCCTTTACAAAAGGACGCCAGTGATTAAGAAAATTGGCAACAAGGTTAGAAAGGGTAGACTTGTTGTACTGATGCAACTTGTGATTCCAAAGAGTCGGAGATCGTGTGAAAGACATATTACCATAGAAATTGGGCCATACATAAATCCTGAAGATAAGATGATAGTAAAGGGATGCAAGTTAAGGATGCATCACAACCTAGAAGGTCCCAACAACAGAGAAACCACGTATGTAAAGCCAGAGCTGAAGACAACAACTAGCCAACATGGAGGAAAGAAGAGAGAGGTTGTCCCCAGGAAACCTATCAGGATTTTGGTGGAGATCTTCAGAGAGAGAAGATGGATGGTAGAGAAATACCCTAAAAGAGTTGTGAGGGTAAGATGAAGGTGAGAAAATTGGGCATGGATCAGACTTACAGGAGATTTAGGGGTCCTACCCCAAACAGACAAAATGAAACAGAACAACTGTTGGTCCAGTAAACGACAGTCTGCACGATGATATACAAGAGCAAACTGATCCGAAGCCCATGGGGGGGTGAGGCATGCTAATCCCACCACTTAATTTTGAGACAAATTGGTCAGCATGTACCCAAATATCTGGGGAGGGGGAAAAACCAAGTAGGGATGGGAAGATTGGTAACTTAGTAAGGAAGGATGTGGTTCATAGGAAATAGGGGAAAGGGATAAAACCTCACATATCTCAGAAACGAAATCCAAATAGACTGTATTAGACCTAGCTGACTTCTCAGGCAGGACATGGGAAGGCACGGTAATATTAGAAGATGGAAATAGGTGATCCAAGTCCTCGTCCACCTGAAGTGGGGCGAGGTCCAGAGACAGAGGTTGACCCATGTAACATTCAATCTCCTGGCAAATAAATGTGGATAAATCCCCCATTGTGTCGCCCACACTTGAGGCCTAAGACATAGTGCTAGTCATAAGTGCGAACCCCCCAAGTGGTAACAATAACTTCGGAATTCATAGTTATTCATAATGAACTAGGATTATAGTTAAGAAAATGTCTTAATAAAAACTAGAAGTGAAAATAAATGAAGACCACTTTGTGAGTATACTAAAGACAAACGTGAAACTTTAAACAAATAAAAAAGGAACACAACCGAGCACAAACACTGCCAAACCTTAAAGTGATAGTGCGGTAGACGTGTATAGAGGGAGTCACATGCATCATTGAGTATGTCATGCTCCTATTGGTAGAGAAGTGATGCATGTTGGAATCAATCTATTCCAATAGAGGGGAGTAGAAGGCTTGTGGCATGCGTAAAGAAAAAATTTGTATATAAATGGCAGCATTGGATGAGAATAGCTAATCCTATGAGCAGAAGGAAGTAACGTATTGGAACCAACATTTATGCCACTGGTCAGCAATATTACTTTCTTATATTTGATGCCCTAAACTGAACATTACTCACAAACATTGTGCTCTGCTTAAAATTAAATCATAATTTTTCTATTTAAAACAATTTAATTTTTATCTAGCCCCAAGACCAACTTATTTAATTCTAATTGCCTAGCAAAACCTACTCTGAATTAATTTGAGAAAAAGACAGAAAGTACCAGATAAATAATTTACTAAAATAAAATGAATCTGCTTTAACTCTCTATTCAGAGAACATTGGTTTGTATTACTTTTAACAAGAGCTTGATAGCCTGCTAACATGTAAACAATTGTCTAAATTTCTTTACTAAGCTAAAACTCCCAAGAAAAATACTACTAATTTCTTATGATTCTCCACAAGGATCCTTAAAAAATTGTTTATTGTCCTAAAATTATTTAACAAAAATTCCCAGTAATTCTGTCTTTAGTTTGTTTGTAATTAAGCACAAAGCTACACAATGGTCTATCTGTGCTCTGCCCACCACGGGTATCGAAACCCAGATTCTAGCGTTGTAAGTCTGCAGACATACCTCTGTGCTACTAGGGGGGCATCTGTCTTTAGCAACCAGGAAAAGAGCAAATAAAGAAAATACTTAATCTCTGTTCATATTTATTTATTAAATGATATTGAAGTACATTACTAGGTATTTCAGTTCAGTGGCAGTTGACAATGAAAGAGAAATACAAAAAGGAAACTATTAAAATAAATATTTATAGCTCTGATATATGGTTTATTTCTTAAATTATCCATTTCACTATATCATTATTTTACTAATGAATAAATAAAGTAACATAACACCATGTCACCAGTGAGTGAGAATTACACTGTACATTAATCTACACAAATGATGTGGCAGCATTACTTAACACAGACCAGTATAACAGGTATTGTGGAGCTGAATTACACACAAATAATTTTATTTTATTTATGTTATTATTCACATTTTCTCAGGCCACTTACCATGTTTCACCCAGAGAAAAATATTCAAAAGCAGAGCAAGTTTAACCTGGTTAGAAAGAGCCAACTTGTTTACCAAAACTGAGCTACCCACTAACTCTGAAGTCCATCAGCAATATGTTTGGCTCAATGTGCATCTATCATATTAAATTTAGAACTCTTCTTTAAATCTCACTTATTAAGTAAACATCTGAAGAGGTGTGTAACAATACTAACCCTTTAGATTGTAATTTACTCCTTGCTTTCTAGAATTAAATCTACTTTAAAATCCCCAAAGAATATGAGTTACACTGTAAACAGGCCCTATATTATATAAGACCAGATTTTAACTAAATGATATAATTTGTTAATAATATAATTCATCCATACCATACATGTACATATGCATTATTTCTTATATCTTTCCATTTCTAGATATTAAAAATCCAAAGACTTGTATTAAAACCAATGTTCTGTACTCAAATATGTCTAGAATAATGTTTAGAAAAGACAAGTAACAATTAAAAAAGGATCAAATCATTACCATTTAAAATCTGATGTATCTTTTCTTTAAAACTGAATGACACTTAATTCTATACTGTGCAATATTTCTTCAAAAAATTTAAAAAACATTTACAAAACCAATCTTAGGGATAATAAAACATATTTTTTTCCATATCATATGCACAAATCCACAACTTAAACAATATTTCAATATGTCAGGTAAAGAAAATACAGATAATCATACATAAAAATTACATGTTAGTGAAAAGTTGAACAACAGGCAAAAATATAAAAAGTTATGGATATATGCCATCACTACATGATCCAAATTAAAACATTATCTTTACCACATATAGTGAAAAAGCTATTTACATACAAGAGTTCTTTAACTCTTTCCATATGGGGGTTAGATAATTACACTGTCCTATTAACCCCAAAGTAACTATCATAGTTGAAAGAGTATAACTTTTAATATGGTACATGTAACTTAACAAAATTTGACAAGCTTTCAATAAACATTACAAGGCTTTTGTAAAAAATCAATATTTTAATTAGGTATTTTTACTAAAATACATGGAATCAGAGTGTTAACTGCTCCAAGTGCAAAGTGATTTTCACATTAAGTTAAAAATGCTTTTCTTCATCTGAAAATTTTCAAATTTCATTTGTGCAACCTTATAAACCTCCTAAATAAACATTATAGATTTTCTTGCAATTAAGCTTTATATTTTCTCTGTTATTTTCTTTATCTTAACTCGATGTGGACTTAGTCGATTTGACCAATCTCATAATCACCATAAAAAATAAGAAATATATCTAAATTACCCTTTTGTGTTTCTAGAATGATTGCATATTGTAACTGGAAACTACATTTACTTTCCTAAATAGCTTAATGCTCGTCACAGTATTCACCTGTTTATACTTAGTTTTATTGCTAATTGAACTGTTTCTAACTAATAATCCTGCCATACAAGTTGGAAATCACTTACTCACGTTGGGGTACTGGATGACACAATGCATGAGCATACCTCGTAGAAAATTATTATTACTCTTACCTTACTTATTCTTACCTAATAAGTTCTAATCTTTACATTTTAGTTACTTTTATAACAAGAAATAAAAATATGCATGAAAAACAAGAAATATAGTAATTACCTTTGACCTCTCGTTTATTTTCAAATTTTTATTTACTTAAATAATGCACCTAAGAACACAAAATAATAGCATGCACAAAGCAAACAATGTCCTATAATAATTACAATTTAACTAACTTTCTAACTATAGCATAAAAGTTTTAAAATAGTTCCTTAAGCTTCTTGACATGAACACCATTAGACATGCTTTCAAACTTAAGACGAAACAGACAATACTTCGTACTGAAAACAAAGTAATATAATACATCATTTGGTATTTCAAAACTTCGTCTTTCTATTGGTTATAAATGCTATAAAATGTCAGAGAGAAATATTGGCAATTTGAGAAAGGCAAGGTTTGACTTTATAGTTTGTCTCTGTAAACAATTAAGATTGAAGACTATAAAAATAAGACTCTGCCTTAGTAATATCTATATTATAATGAGTAATGTATGTTAAACTCCAGTCTTCATAAAGGGGTGGATAAATAAACTAGAGAATGGTTGAAATCTAGAGAACAAATGTCACAATTCTCACACAAGGAGAGACTGAGGATTTATGTAAATATTGCCTTTTAAAATTAAGAAATGAAAACTTACATAATTTTAAAATTTAATTTATTAACTATGCTTTGATGCCAAGTTTATTGGTATACGTTAATAATAAAGCAGTTTAATTAAATTTTTAATGTAACTGTAAAAGTTGATGACACTTTAACCTACCCATAGCAAGAGGTTATGAGTTGGATAAATATTATTTCTCTCGCTATAAAATATTAATTTAGCTCAACATATAAATTCGTCTTACTGAAATAAAGAAACTATAAAGTATAAAATTAAAAGGTGTTTATATTACCAAATAAGGAAAGTATAATATGGCGATTTACCTTTATTTATAACAAAAAAGAAGAGAGAGAGAACCAAGCTGTTAATACTAATATTATTTACACAAACAAAAAAAGCAACTGAACTGACAAAGGTTTAAAAAAAATCGAACTCTACCTGTGGTGCATGCATTCCACCATATAACATACTTGCATGCATGCAAAATCTCACAATAGTGAGATGCAGAGTACCTAGTTTTCTCACAGCAACAGGAGCAGCAGGACATGAGTCAGAATCTCCCAGTATATGTCCTTGCTTTGATGGATCATACCTGATGTATAAGTATAATCAATGCCTTCACTTAACTCAATTTTTTATATGATTAACATTCTATACTCGTGAATGCTAATTGCACATTTGAATTTACTAAATATTGTTTTAAAAACAATCCACTAGCTGTTAATTACATATTAATTATACAATAACTACATATATATATATATATATATATATATATCCATGTTGCACATGTGCTGGCTGAGAATGGGTAAAACAAGGCAACTGTTGTAAGAACAAGCGTTCAAGTTGATGCAATGTCGACAATATGAAAATACTAATAAATTATTACTCTTGTGACACTTTATACATGATTAAAAATAAGGTCTTAACAAATGTATATAAAAATTAGTTAATTCCCTAATGTGATGCTGTACACCCTGAATAGTGTGATGTGGGAAACAAGTCCTATACAGACTGGTGAATAACTTTCAGGTGTTGAGTGCATACCTGTATATCAAATTTCAAAATTTAAGTAAAAATAATAATTATATTTGAACAACTGTTTACTATGAAATATTGAAAACCAATATTTTGTCATCTTGTAATATTTACTTAAAGTAAAATGAAACAAAATTGTCAAATTTACCTTTCTGCATAGCTTTGAGGAGACTCAGCTGTAAACAACAAATTTATTGATTTTTTTCTGCTCATCCCAAAGCATATGTTTATACTCATTAAGGAACTATTATCCCCTGATAATATACTTCTCATGTTTTTGTTTCATTTTCTTTCTCTGATTTCATTAATAGTCACTCATTCATATCCCTTCATGGCTTCTAAGCATGTAATGTTAACAACTACTAATGAAAACTGCTATCAATGAAGATGAAATACCATTGGATAGAGAAGATGCAAACTATTTATGCCAATACAGAGCGAATAAAGTAGAGTGAGAAGTAATTTATAGTTTCATGGGAAAGTGATAATACCTAGCTCTTGCGAAGAAAACAAAAGAATTGAATGCAAAGTTTAGGATATTTGCAAACAAATCATAGTTTGGGAAATTTTTCATAGTTATTTTAGACATTCTTTTCATGCCTGAAAAAGTTTGTTTAAAATTATATTTGTCTGAAATTTACAGAAATGTTTGTGTGTGACAAGATATCTGCAGGCAAGCCTAGTTAGGTTTAGAAAGTAGGATATAGGCAATGGCAAAATACTCCTATAACGGAAAGTAACTCAAATTCTGATTTATTGGATATTATTGTTGAGTTTTATCATGTTCAAACAATGTAGATAGGTGAACAGCTTATTATGTTTAAAAAATTCACAATATTTATTACATATGAATTGATCTTGACCAAGAATATTGCAATGTAGCCTCTCCTGATGCCATTGTGACAGGTTAAGTTGTAGGTCATCAAGAAACCCTATTCAATTTTCATAATATTTCTGTATGATTTATAGCTAAAGGCAGTGACTAAATACAATTTGAAAAATAAAGTATCATAAGAAATATCTTAATCAGTATCAATCAATTTTATACTGATTACGTATATAAAATGGAACTTTCTGATCAACAATAGCAAGAAATCAAAACTGTAAGGTGAAAGGAAAAAAGGTCAGGGAATGTCAATGACACCTCTCATGCCCAGAAATAGTTAAAAGTATTAATCTTACTTGTAAAAGCAACTCACCTACCAGAATTATTTTTCCTCTATATATATTGTTTGAACAATAAATTAACATTTGAATCTAGCAATTGAGACACACTCCATTTACCTGTAATGTGTTTCTAACCTTAGCATAACATAATGTTTTGGGACAACATGGGACCTATTGGTCCATCTCAGCTGTTCCATCCTCTACTAAATTAAAATAATTAAAACAAGAAAATCTTAAAACCAGCCCTTATCTTTCATATACTTATCAAGCTTTTTCTTAAACTCACTTAAATTTACTGCCTCTACAAT
>NW_013668019.1:46322-53105 GCF_000517525.1 Limulus polyphemus | reverse complement strand
TGCAAGCAGTCTTGTGGAACACCTCCATCTCAAAAGTGAAAGTGAAAGATCTTATAGATCTCACGATGCAGATTTTGGAAATCAGTATACTTGGACAGGCACCACTCACAACAGAGCAGGATCCATAACATATAAAGCAGGCCCCTGAAAAGCAATGAAACAAAAATAACTTACCCAGTCAGAGTTGTATCAACGTATGGAGAATGGCTACAAGGGGAATATGATATCCACCTGAGCAGAAAACCACCAGATGTTGCAAGTAGCATGACATAAAGGTGTGGGGAGTGGTCCACATGCCAGCCTGAATAATCTCCTCCCAAGGATAATGGAGATGATCAGCCAAGGACAACAGGGGTCAGATCTGATGGGATAAAACACAGAACAATGGATACGATTCAGGAGAAAGGGAATGAAGGTTGCTGAGTGTGACATGTAACAACATAAAGCACAGACCAGACACAGGAAATGATCTGGATTAAAGCAGGAGTAAATATGGGACATGGAAGGAAGAAAATTAGGGTTGAAGGCAAAATCACCTTTGCAGGCAGCTAATGTTTTGGGAAGGAAGGAATTGTCGGAATATACAAGAACATAGGCTTTGTGATACAAAATGTGGTGAATGACCATGGCAAACAAGTCCAATTTGCAACATCCACAAGCTAAAAGGAGAAAGAAATACATCTTCAAGGAAAGGTGATATAAGGAACATGAAGCTAGCAGTTTGAATGGAGGAAGAGAAAGGGCATGGAGAACATAATTTAGATTCTAGCCCACAATTGAGTGGTATGAGGAGGGCGATGGAGATGCATAGAATGAAAAAAAGGGAAAAATGAGAGGTAAATGACAGGGCTGCAATGGTTGAAATGAACAGACTCATGTCAAACAACAATATAAAAATTCAGATATTTTAGGGAGGAAAGTGAGGATTCATGCCAGTTAGACCAACTACAGAATATTCTCCACTAACATTGATACACAGACATGGATGAGAAACAGTGTGAGACAACAGGGATGTTACATTTGTGGATAGTCCTGAACCCCTCACAAGGGACCAGATAAAATCCATGCAAGAAACCAGAGTGTGGATGGAAGAGATGAAGCACCCCTGAGTAAGGTTGCCAGGGAGGGAAAGGTAACGGTGGTTGAGCCAGCCAGAAAGGGGCCATATGAAGGACTCAACATGGAATGAATCGGATGAGAGAAATTACTTAGGTAGAAAACAATGAAAGGGTATGTATAAAGGAAAAGGTCCTTTCAATCCTGGCTAAACAAATCCAAATAACATGGAACTGGGTCCAAAAGAGGATGTTTGGTATTTGATTGAGTGGCAAATGCATAAAGTTTGGGGAGTATCCAACTGAGAACATAGCAATTAGAATACCTGGGGGCCAAAAGACCACTCTGTGGGTAGAATCTTCTCAGGATGGGACATATGAACCACAACATGATTGAGGGCACTTAACATAACAATGTTTTGGGACAACATGGGACCTATTGGTACATCTCAGCTGTTCCATCCTCTAAACTGAATTAAAATGAGTAAGAAATAATAATAATAAAATTGTAAACCCAACTCTTTTCATTCATATACTTATCAAGCTTTTTCTTAAACTCACTTAAATTTACTGCCTCTACAACATCTGAAGGCAACCCATTCCAAAGGCCAACCACCTTGTTAGAAAAATAAAACTGTCTTAGCTGAAGATGACTCCTACCTTGCCAAAATTTATATTTGTGTCCCCTAGTCCTACTATTCTCATTGTTAAATATAAAAAAATATGATACATCAACACTATCAATTCCCTTTACAATCTTAAACACCTTAATCAGATCCCTCCTAACCCTTCTTTTTTCAAGAAAAAACAATTTGAGAGATTTCAGCCTCTCCTCATATGACAAACCCTCCATCCCGCGCACCATTCTAGTAACCCTTCTCTGAACTCTTGCCAACAATTCAATGTCTTTCTGAAGGTAAGGAGCCAAAAGACTGAACACAATATTCCAAATGTGGCCTAACCAGTGACCTGTACAATAAAATTATAACCTCTTTAAACTTGTATTCAATGTTTCTGTAAATACAACCTAAAATCCTATTTGCCCTACCACTAGCAACTCCACACTGCTTGGTGGCTTAACAGACTGAACCATAACATCCAAATTATATCTATGATTCAAATCACGATAATTCACATGCATTATCTTGTATTTATTATAATTAAAACCCATTTGCCATTTATTTGCCCAACTCACTAAATGATCTAAATCCTTTTGTAAATCAGCAGCATCCTCTTCATAGTTAGCAACACCCAAGATCTTAATATCTTCTGCAAATTTAAGTTTAATATCCTTTTCTCTGTGGTATACACTGCTTCTGCAGGCATTTCCCTAAGTACATATTACATGTAGACTCAAGGTCACTTGTATTAATAGTCAAACAACAAAATTTAGGTAATTATACTACTGGTAGGAAATACTGAATGTGTTTTCAATGTGATGCAAGGATATGATGAGAATACGCACGGTTATATCACAGCTTATGATGACTAACTAATGATCACATTTATTGTATTCCTTTCACCAAAGTGTTTAATCTAACAAATGTAATATCTTGACTGTAAAAGTTACAGGAGTGAAGCTGAAGGCTTATAGAAATAAATATGCTATTATTTATATGGAATTTTTTTTTTTTTTTAGTTTACAGACACAGTGTCTGTCCTTTCATGGCAGCTTCAGAGGAGAGAAATTGAAGATCCATATATCATAATTTTTGTTTTTGCAGAAAAAAGTAGCAAATATATTTCATAGTTTGTCTTTCTTAAGTTGTTAAGACATACTTTCTGTCTTTCTTTAACTTTGATGCATTTACAAGTTTCAAAGATATTTAATATTATTTTACTTATTTCATAAATACTTGAAATCAATAACTTTTTAACTTATGGTTTCATTTAAAGTAAGCAGCATTTCCTCTTAACCTGGTAAAGATTTTTCTTTTTCAGTATTCATCTTTGTGGTTTTTCTTATTTTATTCAAATTCAACCCAATTTGTTGGTGGTAATAATATCATATCAGAGGAATCTTTAAATCAAATTTAAATTGTAGTTTCTTTTAAAACTGGTTCAAATGAAATTTTTCATGAATTAAAAGTATTCAAGAAATTTATGTATGTCTTGTTTGTCACTGTTTTTTCACCAAATTTCACACTCAGTAGACATGCATAATATTGTTTATATCAAGATCGGTATTAATGACATAATGTAAACTAATGCACATCAAAATGCAAAATTAAAGTTGACACATAAAATTATTTAAATATTGCCCTTTTCTGAACAGCTGTTTGACATTATGTAAAAATAGCTAATTCTGAAATGGGTAAACATCAAGCAATATTTATTAAGGAAAGTATTTTGTCACACTTACATTTTCATTTCTGTTACACCTTGCACAGAATTATGATTAGTTCCACCTATATCAGATCCACATTCTGAACATTTTGATTTTATCATTGGTGCTCCACACTATAACAGTAATCAATCAAACAATTATCTCAATAACATAATCATGTGCTCAAACTATATTTCCTATTTTTTTTATATTCTAAAAGGGAATAGGCATTTATATTTTCTTGCAAGTTTTGGAAATTATTCTATTTTTATAAATATAAATCATTTTTAAATAATAAATTTGTTTTTGATTGCAGTGTAAACAACAAACTTCATAGTGTGCTCCTTTGAGTTATTAAAAAGAGCCTCTGATTTATATTTTACGATTATTTGAATATAATCTTTTAAAGTTTTTAAAGTCTTTTCAACTGTTTGAAATAAGTACAGTCAAATATTCCTCTGATGTGAACTAGTACATTTTCATACTGATTAATTTAAAGTTTTCCATACAATTTTTGACGATATGTTATATTAAATACTACAATATACAAACAAAAATTTCTTTCTTATGCAAGTAAATAACATAGTTGTTTTAACTGTTTTATTATGTATTTTCTATATTGGTTAAACTTAAAAATACCATCCTAATGTGTTACTGCAAATAATTAAGATTAATGAAGAGGTAATTTTGAATGAGCAATAACATTTAAAAATACAGAGATATTCCATCCTTCAAAATGCTACTGTTTCACATAAAAGAATTTATTTCAAGAGAAGAGTGGTGAAATAACACTTACATTTGCAACAGTGTATGGATGACCATTAACACATTCTGAAAAATACAAAATCAAACAAATGCTATTTTGATTACTGTAAAATCAATGTCACCACCAGACTGTTACTTATAAACTCACAACTGGAAAAAAGATAGCAAAATGGAAGCATGAAGAGAGAGACAGATATGCATATATAAGGCCAATTTTTATGTTGATTTCATATATAATAAGCAATTTAATTACTTTATAAGACATTAAAACAAAAATGTAAGGCATTATTACAACATTTATCAAAATTAGAAATGTTTCATGAATTTATAATGTCAGTTACTTTCACACTTAAAAGACAATGCAGTTTTGTTTTAAGCTTCCACCTATAATGTAGAGAAATCTTTATTTCATTTTACTATTATCACCACCAGAAAGTTATACATCTCCAAAGTAGCTTTGGAAGATATAAAACTAATTTTATTTATTTATGCCTATCACAACTGATTGGTGGATCTTTAGTACACTTTACTTACTAATCATAATGTAATCTTATCCAACTGAGCTTCCTTTAGTTGCAGTGGTGAACTTTAAACAAAATTAGTTTTATGACTTTTTCTACATTTAACATTGTTGATTTTCAGTTATTACTGTTGACAAAGAAACATTCAAGGCTACAGCACTGAATTTAATATCTAAATTTGAGCCATTTATAAATTACCAATATGATAAAAGTTTCCAGCTCAATCTTTTAAAAACTATTACACAGTGTAAAACTTGCATGTCTTTCTACTCATTATCTTTTCTTGGCAACTGATATTAAAATATAATTTACAAATCCATGTTTACAAGATACAAAATATCCAACACTTTTTGCATGAAAATACAAAGTAAAATATTAAAATCTGAACACTTCTAAGATACATAATAGGAAATCACTAAGAAATCCAAATTTAAAAGAAAAAAACTTCAGAAGAATTATGTCCCTAGAGAAAACTATAAACTGAAAGATCTTACTCAAAATTCTTATAACCGTAAAGAAATATTTCCTCAAAAGCATGTTATTTAAATAGGTATCTCTTACAAAGCCTATCAAATGTGGAGATTGCTTACTAACTATAGAAAGTGCTAATTTGACATTTTAACATGGTTTGTTCATGGGAGTGGGTGGGGTACCATGCAATGTTTTTAACATATTACTATATATATATATAAATATATTATTATTTAATATATTACTGATTTGCATTTTAAAATAATCTTAAGATATGTACAAATGCAAAATGTTTTTTCTGTATCTTCTGTTCTTATATATGATCTTAAAACACTGTTTTATGCAAAAACTAACTTGTCAGTCTATAAATGGTTCGGTGATATTACAGAGGTTTCTTTCTAGGAAAACTAACAAATAAGTTATTAATATATACACCACAGATGTTTAAATAAAAAATACTACAGAGCCTTGAGGTAATAAATTGATCTTTAGTTTTGCTAAATAGAAACATAGAAAGAAACTTGCATTGTCTAATACCAGATATTGGTAGTGGAATTACACTCATTATAATGTTAAAATCCTGGACATAAAGATAAAGAATGCATTTATTTAAGATTATATTTGTACATTATTCAACCTTTTTTTTTCTTTTAAAACACTTTCTTAGGTCACTAATGGTTCCATAAATATCAAATGCAGAAGGATGAGAAGCATTAATAAGTTTCCTAAGTTGAGGAATCATATTTTAGACTTACTTGTACCTTAAAATAATGCAATGACAGAAAATAGTTTCGTAATTTCAAGATGGCTGAAACACTCTTCTATAATTTGTTTTTTCCATATACAATTACAAAAGTTATGTACTACATGATGACATGATTGCTTTACTTACCATACCATGTGGTTTCTTTAAATAATGCTTGAGCTTCTATTCTAAAATCTTCTTCCATAGTTGGATAGAACATATTCTGCTCATAAGTTAGAGAAAAGATAGTTACAGAATAGAATAGGAATGTATAACAAATATTTTTTTACTGATTTTTATAATGCTATCTGTATGCTTTTATGAACATACTCATAAAAAATATAATCGTTGAGGAATTTTTATTTAGGCAATTTAGAGGGTAAAATTTATTAACCTTTAATATATTTAATCTTCATACATATACAGATTACAAAATTCTTTGACCAAGCAAACGAACACTTCAAGATGTCACAACTTACGAAAAAATATAAATACCTCATTCATTTATAAAATTTTCATAGCAACTATAAACTGACTAGGTAGAATAACTGAAAAGCAAGCTAAGTTTAAGGTAATATGGAATGTTTAGATGCAAATTTGTTACTTAAAAACACAAAAGAAAAATGTAACAAAGATAATATCTCATTAAAATTTCATAATGAACTCAATTATATGCAAAATCTTTATCTAACATTTATCTGTGGAGGGAGGAAGACATCCCAGTCATCTTGGCGGCTATTACAAAACTTTGACAATTCCTGTCCAAGTGTCCAGTTGTACTTTTCTACCATCCCATCAGACTGTGGGTGAAGTGGCATTGTTCTGGTCTTTCGTATGCCAAACAATATGCAACATTCATGGAACACAGATGATTCAAAGTTACAGCCTTGATCCGAATGC
>NW_013668019.1:38165-45322 GCF_000517525.1 Limulus polyphemus | reverse complement strand
CCTTTAATGTATTTAATTCACTTTGAAATTTACTAAGCTTTTCCATTTCTACTTCTTGTTTCCTTTCTTGTTCTAGTTGCCACTGTTGTAGTCTCTCTTCTTGTTCATCTTCTTTCTCCTCCAACTATTGCTGTAGTCTCTCTTCTTGTTTCTTTTCTCATTCTTTTTGTTTCTTTTCTTTTTCCTCCAACAGCTGTTGTAATCTCTCTTCTTGTTTATTTTCTTTTTCCTCCAACAACTGCTGTAATCTCTCTTGTTTATTTTGCTGTTCAAGCTGCCACTGTTGCAGGTTTTCTTGCCACTGCTGTAATTTCTCTTCGTGTTTCTCTTCTTTTTCCTCCAACAACTGCTGTAATCTCTCTTGTTTATTTCGCTGTTTGAGCTGCCACTGTTGCAGGTTTTCTTGCCACTGCTGTAATCTCTCTTCTTGCTTCTTTTGCTGTTCTTGTATTGCTGCCATCAAATCTGCTGAGCTGTAGTTTGATTTGCCACCTCTCGTTTCCATTTTCATCTTTTTTTTTTCTCGTCCCACTCTCTGACACCAATTTGTTACGTCTCTGTTCGTTTGTTAATTTCCAGTAGAAATTCTTTCCGAAAAACTTAAGCGATACAAGTCCATTCTTAACTAAAACTAGTTTATTATTTCTCGATACAACTTTATAATGCACAGAATTTCCACAGTCAATACGTTTGCAATCTCGATAACAAAACACACACTTTATATTACCGTCACTACCGCTCACTTGACTCAATTATCTGTCTCTATATCTATCTATCTGCAATTATGTCTCCGCTTTATTTCCTGGGCTTATATGCTAAAATTGAGGGCACCTAGAAAAGACTAGAGTTGCCAGGAAAAGTCATGATCCCTCTAGAAACTTGTGACGTGTTACCAACAACACGTAACTTCCGCTGTTGTAACAGTATTATATAATAGCTTATTTCAAGAGAAATTATCAAATAGATTTGAATAGGTGTGAAATGTGAAATTCAAGCATGAAGTAATTATATCGCTGATCCACTGTGGAGGGGGTGACAGTTTAGTTATTACTTTTGTTTTCCTTAGCCAACTAGTTTGAATGTGTGCTACTGAGTTGGAAATATATATATGAGCAAACTGTGGTAAAATTAAGTCAAAACAACGAGAGAAATAACTTTTCAGCATTACTTGTATAATTGAAAATAACTATTAATTACATTATTCTATAACTGCTTCAAAAAGGATTCGTAGCATCTGTAGTTGATAAAATATCAGAGTTGAGAAAGAAACATGGAACATCTTGAATGCCATATAGAGAGGCATATACTTACAAGTTAGAATACTAGAAACATTTAAGTTGCATGTCATATTTACATGCAAGCTGAGTGAAAATTTCCACCTATGTTAAAGGGTCTCTTTAATGTTTTGTGAGAAAAAAATATTTGCTTAATATTTTTTAAGTGATAAGTAAATTTTAGAAAACTTTATATAAATGAAATCCACTTTTATCTAACATGCTACTCTAATGTGTGCATTATATTACTACATATGCTACTCAGTAACATAGAAAAAAATAATTATTAAAATTATACATACATTTGGTAATTGGTGGAAATTTACTTTTGTACTGGTGAAAACATGAATTTATCTGTGAGACACTAAAAGGCTGTAATAAATTATTGCATATTTACAATTTATAATACCGGTATATTTTTTCACGGATAAAATACATTCTACAGAGAGCTTCTTCAATAAAAAAAATTTTGAAAACAATAAATAACTGCTATGAAAGTTGAAAAACAAACATTTGCATGTTAAAATTTATTCTTCATGTTAAAAATATCAGTTAGACGATGAACTACCAAAAATGCATCACTAGAGAGCTTTCAGTTTTATGTTTAATTCAACATGGTAAATAAAATGAAGACCACAGAGAAATTTGTATCACTCATCACTAATAAATTATTTAAAAACCTACAGTATATATAAACTATGTGAAATATGAATAAATTAAAAGTTAAGTTTCAAATTACCAGTCATAAGTATCCATAAACAGTATAAACAGCTTTCCTTCTATGTGTGTTTATATACATATACACTAATTTTGTGTAAACTACAATCAAAGAAGCATAAAATACTTCAGATGAAAAGATTCATTAGCAAATTTGATGATAACATTTGAGTTGAATTTATTGTTGTGCTGCTTAAAAACTAGTTCACAAAAAGACAGACTGAATCTTTATCTAACTTATATTTAAGGGACATAGTTTACGTTATGAATTGTGAAAAGACAAAAATTACTTACAGCTGTCATAGCTGGAGAACTTGTCATATGTGTAAATGGTCTCAAGAGATTGTTCAAATGTGACTTGCATAACAGAATAAAGATCCAATGATATACTAAGGTTGACAAAATTCTGTCTTCTCCTTGTTGCATGTAAGGGTTTAGTTGAACCATTTCTGGATGGCTAAGTAATTCTGCCATATTTTTCAAGTGCTGAGGCCATTCTAAGGTGTTTAGGATACTTTTTAATGCTTCATTAAATTCAAGATCCAGGCTTTTTTGTGAAGTGACTTCAGTTAGCAGAGCAGCAAAGACAATAACCTTTCCTTGTTCATTACTGTATGCACCACTCTAAAAAAAAAACTATTTTATTCAAACATGGTGTATCTTATCAAAAAACTCTAAAGTTTGTTTTTTGTAAACCCTACATAAAACTGATAATAAGCAACTCAATTCTAAAAATAATGTTATTGTTTGTAGAAATATACTAGGCTGTGTTAAAACATATGGAAGGATTTGAACCATTGTTTTTAATGAATTTGTTTAAACCTTAGGTTTTAAATTTAAGTTTTCTAGTGTATCAGTAAAAGGGTTATTAATTTTATTACAATATAACTTGTTATTATACTACAAGTATAAAAAGAATGGCATAATACAAATTATATCATATTTTTGGCAAAAACAAGAATTTCCGATAGATACCTCCTCTCACGAAAAAGCTTTCTCAACTTCTACTGCCCTGTATCCGTGCAAATTCTCACTCACCGCTAGCCTTGATACTCCCACTTATCTCTGCATACTAACCTGCAAATGATTATGTAGCAATCCTCCACTGATAAGAGTGTGGCACTACGCTTATTGTAACTAATGCCCTCTCTAATCTTGCAGCTGTTAACCATTTTTAGATTGGTCAGATCACACCAAAGCAAAGTGGGGAGGATTGGTCAGAAATACATTTTCAATTTAAGAAAATGTTAACTTCTGACACGGTATCTTACCTCCTCTCACAAATAGCTAGCATCCCACATTGAACAGGTGGGGGGCCAGTGAGAAAATGCTCCACTTGAGGAAGCACCTAAAGAAAAACCATGGGGTGTGAGATGGAACTAAAAACAACACACCCATGGGTGACTGCATCACTTTTGAGCGAGATTAACTCTTTACACATTAGTAATGTGACACTAAAAGGGTGTACACAAAGAAGAGACCCAAATAAAAATAACACAAAAAATGAGAGTCTCCTGGAGTAGAGTGGCTAGGGCATGACAGACTGTAAAGGGGAGTTTGACCTAAACCAACAACTGACAGCATCTGAAATTGTACATCAGTTTCGCAGTAGGAAGAGGGTCCTCTACCTTTCACCAGCAGAGAAGAAGAGCTTTGTACTAAGAACCCACCTCCACAGGAACGCACCTTCAACACAACCACCAAGAACCGGCATCAGCCAGATGGTAGGAAGTTGGAGGGCCCAGGTAAGTGTACATCCCCAGTTTAAAACCTGGCAGCATTGAGAATTCTTTATCCAATCTGTGGTAGGAGGAGGGTAACCAACCTTATACTGTGGGAGTTCATGTGTCTCATCAAGCTACAACCAACACCAGATCCACCGGGAACCAACATCCAGTGGATGGTAGGAAGAGGGACTACTATATGGGATGCATCTCCAGTCCAGCAGTATTGGGAATTTATCATCCAGTCTGCAACAGTAGGAGGGTAACCATCTAAACACATGTGAGAAGTTATGTTACTGATCCAGCTCCGACCAACATCTGAACCCATGGAAATGACATCTGGCAAACAATAGAAAGGAGGGTGCCTCAGCCAGAGAGACAAACTCCAATATATGGGGAAGTGCTACATCCATCACCACGCAGTATCTGGAATTGTACATAAAGTCCAAGGTAGGAAGGGCATCACACCATCTACACCGGCAGAATTCCAATACTCTATTCTCAACTGAATGGTACTGTGCACACTCAGGAGGACAGGCCTCCATGGTCCACCATCCCAGTGACTAGGAACTTGTAAGTAGCAAGGACTCCCATACTCTACTAGGAGAAAGAGGGAAAATGTATTGGAGAGTCCGGAGGACTGCAGCACAGGAATTATGCATCATGTCTTCTGTAGGAACAGCCTCAAATGCCACATATCACAGATGGGCAGTAATCCCTGTCTGCTTTACTCATGTTAGTCCATGAGTGTACAGTCCAGAATGAACCTATTTATGAAGCAAAAGACCATTTGGTATGTATACCACTGAGCGGTTCTGCAGAACACCCCATCTCAATGATGGTTGTAATATGACCTGGATATTGTCATGACATTGTATTTTGAAAGCATAGAGAACACATTGACAGAGAAGATTAACCAACACCTGGCAGCATCTGGAAGTGTACATCAGATCCACAGTAGGAAGAGCCTCAACATTACAGTCATCTAGCAATGGTATATAATCACAGGTCGTACAGTGTGGATTTAAGACTAAGTATACCTGGTCAGGCAACATTCGCTACAGAGTAGGATCCAAATATGCAATAAAGGCCCCTGCAAAGAAAAGAAAATGAACAGAATATTACCACCGACAGAAAAACAGTTAAAGTACTGATGATGTCTCCCATGGACAGATGGAAATGTGCAGCCAGTAATGTGGTGCAGTGATGGATCTGAATGGAAGAAAACCTGGAGAAATGGAGAAAAATGCCAAGCGAATTAACTGGCAAATTCAACCCTGAAGGGTAATGAGAAAAAAGTCATGGGAGAATTGAGTATTTCATGGAAGAAACAAATTGACTTGGGAACAATGGAAGGGAGCAGTATGGCTGCAAGATAAGAGAATGTGGTATTTACGGAATGTGGAATGGGGTAATGTTGCACTCCTATTGGTGGAGGATTGTTGCATAACCATTTGTATGTTATTATGCAGAGATAAATGGGTGTGTCAAGGGAAATGCCAAGCAAAAATTTGCACCAATAGTGGGCAGTATAAGTAGAGAAAACTTTTTATGTGAAAAAGTAAGATATTGTATTAGAATTAACTTTTTTCTTATAATTCTATGAATGTAAATGCTTTCAATGATGTATAGATCAGATGTAGCGTTTACAACAAAGCTACTGATTATTTAATTCAGTGGAAATATATTTAATTTTGACAGATTACAAACTGATTTGTGTTATACCTGAAGTAAGTCCTTAACACCATTAAAGTCCTTTTTAATAAGAGCTTCTGACATTGTTTTTCGCAAATGTACATATTCATCTCCAAGAACAACAAAATAATCAGGTCTTGAATCTTCCTCCTGCTGAAGCATAACTGGTACAATCCATTGTAATTTGTGGTTCTTTTTCAACTTGTACACAAAGTCAAGATTGTAATCCAGAGACAAAATCTGGATAAGGAACTGCTGAATAAAATTAGTGGTCTTATTATGGTGGACCTCTACTAATTCTTTCACCAAGAGTTCCAGAATAGAAAATAGGTTTTGATCCAAGTGTTCTACATTTTGTGTCTTCTTAGATTCTGAAACATTGCAAAATATAAATGTGTTAAATTCTGCAAATTATTGTTGTACTGCTTTTCATTATAAAAACTTAATAGATTATAAGTAAAGGTCAATTAAGTACTATAATCCTAATTTTTTTCACAGTATCTAATTCTGTGAATTGTTCCTAGAATGATATAAATAAAGTTAATTAATGTTCTTTAGTTATTATTTATGGGCTTGGTTGATTCAATCAAGTTTATGACATCAAAGTGACCATCGTAGTTTCCATACTATAACTTTTTAAGTTTCATGTATCTTCACGAAATTTTATAAGCTTTCAGTAAACATTGCAAGTCTAACTAATAATCCTGCCACACAATATGTAAATTACTCGATAAACATGTAACTCACATTACCATATTGAATTATGTAATACACAAGCTGCTTGAGAGCATACCTTGTGAATATTTTTCTTTTTTCATTGTCTTACCTAATAAGTTTCTAATTTTTACATTTTAGTTAATTTTATAATAATAAATAAAGAATATACATGAAAAACGAGAAATATAATTGGTACTTTTTATTTTGGCTGTTGGTTGCTGATGAAATTTAAGCCAACTTTTTTATACTAATGGTACTAATACACTAAATAATTTTTAATTACTTAAATAATGCATCTAAGAACACAGAATAACATACACAAAGCAAACAATGTCCTAAACTACCATAATTTAACTGGCTTTCTAACTATGCAATACAAGTCTTTAAAAATTCAGATAAACTTGTCAATTTGATTCCCATTAAGAAAAACTATCAAACTGAACAAAGAAATAGACAATGACCTGTACAGTAAGCAACATAACATAATATTTCATTTGAGAAATTAAAACTTTGACTTTCTATTGGTTATACATAATATGGTATAAATCTTCAGAGTTAGAATAACTGGCAACTTATGAAAAGTAGGATGTGGCAAGTGAGTCTGATTTTCTAGTTTATGGA
Source organism: Limulus polyphemus (assembly GCF_000517525.1). NCBI lineage: Eukaryota > Metazoa > Arthropoda > Merostomata > Xiphosura > Limulidae > Limulus > Limulus polyphemus. Next base: position 38,574 of record NW_013668019.1, on the reverse strand, counting down.
TCTGTAAACAAGTAAGATTAAAGGATATAAAAATATGACTTTGTCTGAGTAATACCTTTATTATAATTAGTAATTTACATTGAATTCTATACTTCTCAGAGAGGTTGGAAAATATATTAGAAAAGTGGGAAGCCCTAGAGAACAAATGTCACAATTCTAATACTGGGAGTGATTGAGGTCTTTTTTAAAAATATGTCCTTATAAAATCAAGAGCTTTAATATTATATAATACTAAAATTTGATTTATTAACTATTTTTGATACCAAGTTTATTCATATACAATGAAATTAAAAAAAAATAAAATAAATAATATTCAACGTTAAACTAGTACACAATTAAAAACATTTTATTTAGGCCTATCTATGGCCTTTATCCTGAGGATGACGTTGTTACGGCGAAACATGTAGTC
>NW_013668019.1:8909-37306 GCF_000517525.1 Limulus polyphemus | reverse complement strand
AACGTCGAATATTATTTATGATTTTAACTTTATACACAAGTGCCAAAATACTATAAGAAATTAAAGTAGTTTAATTAAATTTTGAATATAAGTGTAAAAAGTTGTGACGTGCACACTTTGATCTGCCCATGGCAAGTGTTAATTATTTTTGGTAATTTTTGTTTCCTCTTCCAAACATGTTGCTTTGGAAACAATATGAAGGAAAGTTACAAAAAGACAATAAAATATCATGAATATAATATGTTAGACTCATGTGTATTTCAGGAAAACTCAACTTGGTTAATATTTACAATTAAAACAATTAAAAGCTATATAACTGCATTATTTCAAAGACAAAATATAACTTGATACAAGTTCTGTCAAATTATAAATAAAAAAACACTTGATCAAATTAGGAACTCACTTGAGTTATAGTTTTTATATAGAACAAAAGCATACACTCGTAGAGAAAAACGGATGGATGCAACAGCTTCTAAGAAAGATAAGTTTAGTTCCTGACATTCATTGTATGAACTGAATTTTTGCAGTAAAGAGACAGCTATTTGTAGAGCCTTTGCTTCCATCTCAGATGAATGAAGAGGAAAGGTGGAAATATAATCCTGTTGCAAAAATATTTACATTACTTTAAAAAAAGAAACACAAAATTCACATCATCAACATTCAAATACATTAAATTATTTGATACTAGCTAAAGGCATCTCCTTGTACACAAATAGTATACAAAAACTGGACGTTCTTCGCATAGTACATGTAGACTAGTATAGTTTATACATTAAGATAAAACTTTGTTGTCCAATAAGAGTATTTGTAATGTCTTTGCCCTAAGAATCAAGACTAAGTGCATTATAGCAACTATTTGTACATAAAATGTTTTAAAACAGTTCACTGTATAAAAGTTTTGTATGTTTAGTTAATCATTTTCTACAGTTCTTATTCCTGCTTTGTTTACATTTATAGTTATTTATTACTAACAATACTTCTGCAAATCCAATACAAACATGAACATTTAGTAGCAAATAATGTTTTGCATTTTAAAGTTAACTGATATTCAAATATTCTCTTAAAAACCAATTTGCTATTGAATTAGAAAATTTTAATTATTGAAAAAAAAATATATAAATAGTTCTCATACCTTTTTCAAACAAGTTTCTTTTGAAAAGATATTAATTTTTTTAAATAACTGAACAAAAAACTGGTATACTATAATATCCACTGTATTATAAAAAAGTGGTAGGCACCAAACCTACCTAACAAATTTTCATATAAATCCCATAGTGCACCAGGATTTACAAAAGTCAGTAGCTGCCACAGTTAACCAGTTGAAATTTAAATGCCATGAGAAAAGAGCTCATACTTTCAAATAAGATTAGTTACTGGTTAGAACTGATAATTTATGTGTTCAAAATATTTCAACTCATGTATTCTATTCAAAATATAGTGTGGGCAAAATGGAAGCCCAAAGATTATAATAATAATAAGGAAAATTGGTTCAGTTGTTCAAGACGAACTAACTACATATCAAAATTTTAAAGGTATTTTGACACAACACCACACACTTCAACATATCCAATTAAATAAACTGTGCTTACTGAAATAATTTTTGAAGACTTGTGGATATATATGATGCATTAAAGTCTATAATAAAAGTAATAATACCATAGGCGATGACTTGTCAAGAGTTTCATTTGGGAGGGCAAAAACAGGGGAGGGTTTTTTAACTATCTTTATTCACATCATAAATTACCAAATTAGCGAAACAAGTTAATACATTCATAATTCACACTAAAGTTTATTATTACTGTAGTAAATATGAAATTAACATATCCAAATTAAAAAGGTTAGCATAGTTATATTCTGCCCCACTATTCACGTTATGTTGACATAAAATAAAATAAAAAATTAAATTATATATGGAAACACAAACAATACAATCTCTTCTTTGCACGAAAAGTTCTGGACATCAAATCCACTAAAAATCAACAAGGATTTTATATAAAAAGGATAACTATATAAAAAGACAAATCATTGAAAGTTGCTTAATCAAACGTTTGCCTAATTAAAACATTTCCCAAAATCACTTTAAGTTACACAATTTCTTGTCCTCCTGTGTCCTTAAAAGAATTCAAAATTCCAAAATTACAGTGGCATTCTTGACTAGTTTTCTTCCCAGAAGACATTGCGAAACTGAAGACAATGCACATCTGTTTCGAAACTAGTTTCTCTAGTATCAAGACTTTGACAGTTTGTTCCACTTAGTATGGTTTTTTTACTAACCATGCTACCATTCATATCATAAGACTATTCCATGTATGTCATTATACCAATGTAAGGAAGTTTTTTGGATTGTAATCATACAACAGCTATTACATCAGTAAAGTACTATACTATATCCAAATACTGTAAAATTTATTTTGGAGGACTAAGCTCCCAGAATTAATATTCCCATGTGAAATCCCCCTTTGCTCCTGCTAACTCGAAACTTGTAAAGAATGCAGAAAATATAATTTTTTTATATATTATTATAAAACATAAAACTCCTTAAATAAAATATCTAATAATGAACTTAGCTTTTGTTTATGTATATTGTGTTAAATTTCATCCTGTAGTGTCAAAACATGCTTTTTGTGTTAAATAAATGTAGTTAATACAAGAAATATCCTTCTTAACTTATTTCTCAATACCTTGGTATGTTCTTCTATGAAATACTGATGTGAACAATTAATTCACTGAACTTCACGAGGTAAATTTTCAAGATGAGTGATGCAGTGCTACTGAGATACCAAGTTCATATCGAAAGAATAATCCATGATATTGATATAAAATGAGAAATCACAAGTTTACTAGATTTTTTTTTTTTATTATTATGCATTTAAATCAATTCCTTTACTAATTACTAAATTCTGACTAAGGATTCTACCAAACCATTCATTCAAATGCTCCATGATATAATATTAGGCAAAAAAATCATCATGTTTCGTTCTCACTAAATAGATATCATTAAAGCTTGATATTTCGTTTTTTAGAAACATTCAAAGTGTAAATTACCACTAATTGTATATTTTATCATATACTATTTATTTGTATTTACAGAAAGCTTGAACCTACCTCCAGTGAGTCAAGGACCAGTATGTTCAGTTCTTCATCCTGACCAATTATTTTGTACGATTCCTGGAGAAAATCATTCAAGTGATGTTCCAACGAGTTTCTACAGTATAAATTGATCATGAGTAATTCATAATGTAAACAGAAAATGATGTTACAGAAAAAACAAGACAATATGATGATAATTGTGTGTGTGTGTGTGGAAACATAATTTTCTAATAGTTGTAAAATTATAAAGTTTTGAATTAAAAAAACAAAACAATGCACAACTTGTTATTAACTAATTTGACATGGAAGATATCTACAAAATATGACATGATAAATACAAGTAGTGTTGTAGATTTGATTATTGTTATACTTTCTTATTCTATTATGCATGATCTAAACAACATCAACACTTAGTTTCCAGACAAAAAATTACAAAAGCAACCAAATAGAAAAGTTATTCTTTAACTCTTTGTCTGTGGCTGCTTTAAATGAGTGAGTAATTTTTGCAAGCCATACACTGTATATAGCATACTTGCATTCAACTGCCAGAGGTGGAACATACCCTATATGGCAAATCAACAGTTAATAGGTTAACTATGTCTCAAGCCAGTGTCCTTCAACAAACCTGATACATAAGTTTAAAATATGGTTCAATTACATTACAACTTTATGGAATAAATCAATGTTTGCATAACCTGCACAAATTATAATGTGTGCACATTAAAAGTAGTAGGTTAAATTAGAGAAAATGATAATTTACAGTGGTAAAGTGTCATACTGGTAAGGTCTGTAACGTGTACACAATGAGACAATGTAAAACACACACAAAAAAAAACACTAAAATAATTTTTTTAGATTGAGTTTATATTACGTACAATATTTCAGCATAAACCTGACTACAAAAATACCAATATAATCATATAACAATAACAACAAAGTTAGAATCAATAAATGCTATCCAATTTAATTTATACTCCCCTTTTTTCAATGATTTGTGTTTAAACTCTTATCTTTTAAGAGCTTAACTTACCTGTATGGCAATAGCAATTTCAACAAATAAGATCGAATGACAGGTGTTGGATCTACATAGTCTACATCAAATACAGTCATATTCCGAGTTTGTAGGTTTTCATTCTTATTAACTGTGATTAGTCGGATCAGTTCTTTAATAACTGTATCATCAGGTGGAGAATTTCCAGAGAAACAATATCGTGATAAAACCTCAATGAAAAACAAGTTGCACCGCTGGCGGAATTTGCCGTGTCGTTCAACAGCTTCTCTATATTGCAAAAAATCAAATCATATTTTTGTTAAATGGTTTCATTAAAAGTTACAGGACTTGGCTACTGAGCTCATTTACTGATCTTTAAGTAGGCTTATATACGAAAATTCTAATCAAAAGTGCATGTAACCTTAAACAACAACCAACCTCAAAAAACTTCTTTAATAAATTCAAAACTATAGAGTTTAAACACATTTGATTTGAGTGAAACTTCTGTAAGCATTTATAAAAAATGATTTCATTTGCAAGAACAAAGCTCCCACCCATAAAAGTGTCAAAACTTTCTGTATCAGCCTATGATGATATTATCATCATTAGACTATAGCCCTCCATCAAGAGGAGAAGAACACATTCTCCATGTGCAATAAATTCCATATGCATTTGCATTTGAACAAAGACTCATTCTTTATGAGACAAACAAAATGTATTGGAAATGGGGAGGAAGAGTGAGAGGTTATGCAGAGGTAAGTAGCTATCTAAAATTTACTTTCAGGCAAAGAAAATGTTAGCTTCAGAAATGCCAGTTAACCTCTGGACAAGAGAGCTAGAATCCCACATTGAAGATGGTGGATGGGCTGATGCAGATTAAAAATATTAGCTCCTTTCTGAAAACACAGCATTGGAAAGGGAAAGCCCCTGGAATATGTCACCAACTGGGGAGGGGGTGTTGCCTAGTGGGGCATCACTCAGCAGGAAACCCCCTAACTACATCCATCTGAAGTAGAGAATACTCTTCACCAATGAGAAGTGGTAAAGCAAAAGATATTGTCAAAAGAATCTTTAGTTTGGTTCAAAAGTATCACAGGTAGGTGTAATGTAAAATTGCTCAACTGGCTGCTATCTCATTATTTCAGAGGCAGTCATTTGAGAACTGTGTGTATTGTTGATGGGGTAGTAAGTCAGGCCATTCGGTATTAGAGAAGTACATACACGAAATACTTACCATAATAATCAAGTGCAAAGAAAAACATCCAAGATTTGTTTCCAAAGTGAACACAAGACCAAAGCAGCTGAAACAGCCAATGGGAATGGCTTGGATGATAAATAACACAGTGGGATGGTCTGTACTACACTTCAAAGAATATGCCAGCCTTACTTCCCATCAAGATTTGCATCCACTCAGTCTCATGTAAGTGGTGTTAAATCGTCTTAATGGGGAATTCTTCACACTGACCACCCCAGCAGCTTGAGACTGGAGAAGCATGGGTTCTCTCTTATTCCAATAGAAGAAAATCTGAGTGAGGAATCTGTGTGGGGAGAATGTTTAAAAGGAGCTTGGACTGAACATGAAATATCAAATTTGCATAATGTCCAAAAATGATAGACTATGCAAATAATGACAGCAAGCACCAGCAAGGTATTAGGGAAGGCACACACCTGTGGAAAGGTTCCAGGCTTATGTTATACAGTAAATACACATCCAGGGCTTGAGCTTCTGAAACATGATAACTAACAAACAAATACAGTGGTCATGCTTCCAAAAAGAAAAAGTCTAAAGCCAAAAAAACAGAGATACTTGGAGCAAATGCCTCCCTGTTGAGGGATGAAAGAAATGACAGAGGAGTGTCTAAATGGATTATGATAGGAAGACCAGACAGAAAAATATAGTAAGCCTGTGGAGCAGCCAAAACCACAAGAATGATGAAACAGAGAAACATCTCAAAAGGCTAAATGTTAAAAATAGATCAGATGTCCAGAAATACACTCTATTTAAACTGAGGCATTGGTGGAAAGGTTTGTTTGGAGAATTTATTGTGGTCAAGCTAAAAGCAACACTTAATGTTCCAACTTTGCTGTACTCAACACCGATATGGAAACCCACATATGTGAGTGGAATGAGCCCACAGAGGAGGGCTCTGAACAGACGCAAGATGGGGTGGGAGGGACTTCCAGGGTCGTTTGGGTTTGAGTGAATTACCAAGACAGTGAGGGGAAAAAAGACAATGGATCATTCAATATAACTGCTTTTACAAACCACAAGCCACTGAATGAGACACCAGTGATAGATCCAATAGAAACAAGGAACTCAAGAGAACAAATAGTCCCCAAAAAAGAGACAGATCCTCTTGTGCAAGAAATTAAGGAGACATTAGAGCCTTGGTATCAAAAGCTCTATGGCTCAAACGCATACAAAGAAAGGCTGAGTCTGTCCTGCATACAAAGTGAGAAAGTCACCTCAGTGAATGAGATACAGAGTGGTGATGAGACAGAACTGGAAAGCTGAACTAGTAATCCTAAATGAGACAACTCCTGAAGGAGAAGAGAGGTTACAACATAGGAAGCCATGTTGGAAGTGGAAAGAAGTGGCCAGATATTCACATTGTAGAAGAACAATAGGCCTCAGGAATGCAACCTTTGAGCAAAGGCTCAAAAGAACCAATAAAATATATGAGGACACAGACAACCCAAAAGGAAGGAGTGGCAACTGAATAACTAAATTTTTTACCATTGTGGATGAGCTGAAGGAAGCAGAAGATGGACAGACAAATTGGGATGTACAGAAAGTGTCTGAGACCTCAAACTGGGTCATCCACCAACAAGAATTAAGAATATATACCGCAGAGTGAGAAAACATCAAACAGGAACTGAGAGAAGACCAAAGTTAGTTCTAGTAAGACAGACTGATTAATGACCTCCAACGTTCCATCTATGTGAGAACAATAAAAATGAGACGAGTAGAACCCCCAGAGTGAAGTTGAGGAAATGTTCCACGGCATTTGAAACAGGTGTGGTAAAGAATAGGAAGACAGGAAAAAATCCTGAGAAAGCACCTGAACAACTCAATACACTGTAGTGAATTGAGGCCACAGGGCACAAACTGGGAAGGCAAAGCCCCCACCAAACCAGAGCTAAGAGGCTCCAAAGACAAATAGTTTCCAAGACCCACAAAATAATTAAAGGACAAGGAATATAAAAGGGGTGACTTCACAAGGCTGTATATGATGAAAAATCTGGAGAGGGTTTTCTGGTCCCAAAGGCAAGAAACCAAAGTGAGTAGAGATGACTGGTGAGGTGCTGCATCAGCTCAAGATACTATAATATAAGAAACACCTCCAAAATTCCACATGACAAATAAAATGTGTAAGACAGAGGTCCTGGAGAGATGACTGAGAAAGGTGAATGCCAGAAAGTAAGGCAACCATACAAAGTACATCCCAGAAATAAAAAAATCAAGTTAACTAAGACAAAAAGGAAGAAAATCAAGGGCAAATTAGAAAATAGATATGTGCAAATTGACACAGTAAAGCTCACAGGGTCATGATGTAAAGCTTTTAAATGAAGTTGAAACATGAAAAGTAGTGAAGAAGTTGAGTAAGTAACATATGAGCCTGAGATTCTGTAAAAAATAACTGGAGAAAGAGAAAACAAAAGACACATACCTGTATCCAAGCAATGAAGGATTAAGGTAAGACTACCTGTTCCATGTTGGGAAGAAGGAACTAGAAGCAAATGCAGTAGAAATAAAAGAGGCAAAACCCATCACAAGATAGGTGGAGCTGGTTTAACTGAAGTAAAAGAAACAGGAGGTCAAGAATCTTGATTCAAGATCAGAATTGAACCAACCACCTGGTTTATTGCAAGTGGACAAGGTAAAAGCTATTTGCTGTGTGAAGAGGTGAGTAGTATTTCTAAAATTACACAGTGAGTTGTTGAGTAAAGAATTTTTAGTGACTATTATTTAAAAAGCATTTTTAAAAAGAACAATCTAATAGGTGCAGCTATTTAGATAAAATTTGCAAAATGTATTTAAAGTTTTCTGATTGAAAGTTCATTGACAAAGGTAAACTGCTCAAACAACACAAACATATGTTTAGACTTATAATAGTGTAAAAATGCTTTATTCCATTAGAATATGTTATAATTATACTATACTGACTGAAACATGCTTATTTTGCATGTGTACAACGTGAAATGTAAACCAAAGTATTGTACCTTGACTCTCTAGTAGGCAATAGTTCATAGTCTTCTGGAATAACTTTTTTACACTTGGGACATTGAGGAATTGAATGTAATTGTAACCAATTCAAAATGCAATTTTGACAGTTCACATCATCACAAGGCAACACTACAGGATCTTTTGGTGGTTCTAGGCACAATGAACACTGGTCTACTCCTCCACTGAAAAAGTTTTCAATGTTATATTTTCTATAAAATAAAATTACAATGCCTTCTTTTTTGTTACTCAGTCTATTCAACATAACTTTAAGTTGTTTAATATTTTAAACACTTGTAAATTGGACATCTCTGTAAACTTACAACCAACGAAAGTTGTCATAAATCTTGATAAAACACAAAACAAAATATTCAATAAGTAAATAATCATTTCTATAATTGGCATCATAGGCCAGAAGAAAAGCTTCTTCTGGAATGTGATAAAAGAACTAAATACAGGTTACAAATTACTGTTACATAAAGATAATTTATCATTAGCACACATGATATATATGTTACAAACGCTATGCCTAGGTTAGAACTTGGTGAAAACATCACATACAGACTTCTAACATAATAACATGAAATATTTTAATGAATTAAAAAAAATGGAGCAAACTTTCAAATTATATAAATGATACATGAGCTTTGAAAACCAGTTGTAAAAAAAATGTGCTTCTGGGAAGCATGATCTAAAACAGAGAAAAAATGTTGCATTTTTATTTAACATGAATGTTTATGTGTTATATATATATATGTAAAGTTAAACATTGTTTTGAAAGCTTTTAATGGTGTGGCAGAAACATTTTGCTAGATTAGCTGTTAAAGTTACAGAAGCAACCAAAACACTAAAAACTTTTTCAATGCTCTCCATTCTCCAGTACTTGATGCTAAGTTATGTAAAGACAATGATTTCAAAAGGATGCTTGATACCTAAAAAACCCCTTAAGAAATTTTCAATACTTCTTCAAATTAAAAATATTTTTCTCTGCAATGCATTCATCCCTTTAACATGCAATGATGAGTTAGCTATCAGAACTTGTAAAATTCAGAAATGATACTTAAACACATCTGTAATTAATGTTTTTTATCTTTCAGAATTGACTGTAATGTATATATCTTATAACTTGATAACAGTTATGTTAAACATATGCTCTACAAAAGGCCCCTTGTTGTCCCTTAAATGTTATGTAATATTTTTACAACACTGAACACAGATGTTTGCTGTTGAGTGTCTTACATAGTACTTCATAAAGATATGCAATGCAGGCCTGGTCAACACAATAACACCAACAGGTCTACTTTTATTCATTTTTCAGACATTAAGAAAAAAAATTAATTCTTTATTATGAACCTTTAAAATGAGTATTTTTTTTAAAGGTGATATTATATTTTATATAAGTTTTTGTATGTCATGTGAAAGGTTCAGTCATTACATTACAAAGTTACTGTACAACATAATCTTTACTTAGCTTACAATATTGAAGTAAAAAATAATTATAAGAACTAAGAAAGAATAGTTTGACTGTTTCATAATACTTATTGGGTATTTCTGTGACTATTTGAGAAGAAACTCTTCTATCTGACTCATCTGATGAATCAAAAATATGATAGAACAGTGGAGATGGGTAACAAGTTACACTTACAACTTCTACTATTGCTAAACATACACACACACTTTAACAACAACTACATGAGTCAAAAAATAAACAGCCTTCTTACCAACCAACACATTTAAATTTAAGATTGTATATTTGAACACTTCAGTTTTGTGGTACAAGAAATAAAGTGAATGTTTTAAACCATTGACAAATCATACTGTTATTAAATAATCACCACAGTTAATTGGAGAAAGATGGTTTATCCCATTGCAATTATTGAATTCTTATGATAAAGTATGCATGCCATATCAAGTCTAACAGCCTATCCCTGTCTATAGACTAATCTATTATGTACCTTGCTTAATTTGTTTTCATGTAGAGAAATCTGCAGTAGTAATTGAACTCAAAAGTATTCTAACTTACTAAGTATCCCCAAAAATGTAAAGGCTATTATGTTATCTCAAAGTAATAACAATGCCTGCAACTTAGCATAGCATTGTTGAAAAAGTAAGTACATTGGAGTACAAAGTATTAAAGTAATAACAACCAAACCTTCAAAATAACAGAACTTTTTCTTTAAGTATTTTGTCCTGTATTTTTCATCAATAAAGATGAAACCAATAAGTTTATCTATCTATTTGTTAATTCCTTTTCTTCACCAAAAAGTGAATTTCATCAGTGAAAAAAAGATTAAGTGGAGGTCTAATCTTCTCTTTAATTCACTACTCCTGCTGCCTGTTAAAACTGCTTAGATATTAAAGGCTATTTCCTATTACAGAGATTCTGGGTTTTAAAAAGAGTTAAGAACAATCATAGAAAAGGCACTTTAAAATCCTACATAATATACTGAAAACAAAATGATTCACGTGGACCACAAGAAACATGCACAGATAAAAAATGTTATCAATGGAAATATTAAAAACTTTTATATTTCATTGTAGACGGTGTGCACCTTTTATGACCAAACAATTTAATTTTGTCAAAATAATAACAGGTAGTCAATTTATGAGAAGAACTATAACAGTCAAAACTACAGCTTGCTACATGAAATATTGGTAAACATCAGCAAGTTAAAAGCATACGCTACTGTAAAAGATTAATCCTCAGTTTGCATGCATGCAATGAGGTATGGTTTTAGAACTGTTTTAACTATTGTTCATTGTGTAATATTGCAAGTTTAGTCTTTAAGTTAAAACATAATGATTGATGTTCAAAAAATAAGTAGCTTTATTTATAAAAGCAGGAAATACAATAAATCTTTAGTTTATTGAGCCACAGGAAACTCGTAATACTTGGAAAGGATGCTGTAACTGTAATATTACTTGACAACAATGTCACTAAATGACAAAAATTGATTCTACTCTATTTCCACTGTGATTCTATATACAACGTTGTCCATAGAGACAACATACAGCTTGAGATTGGCCATCTGAACACAACAGACGAGATATATTCTACTTTATTGTACTTGCCACACCAAGTGACTTTTTTTCTTTTTATGTTCCGTTCTAGTTAGTATTCTACAAAATCCAAAATTGGTGAGTAATGTTACTATTTGTTACTACTACTCAAACAGGCCCTTGATGCCTATGCTCCAATATTTAGGAATATGGGTTAAGCTCCAGAAATGTTTGAGCTTATATTTTGCAAACCTTTTTAAAACTATAATGGTAAAATAGCCTATGTGGGTGAAATAATAACAATCTAATATTTTTTCATCAATTTAATTTTAAAATGAAAACCAAATTATTGAGTATTCTGAAATGTGAGAGCCCTGTGAGCAATCCATATATCTTGCAAATGCCCATTACAGACATAATCAGTTTGCGTGAAGCATGCTTTTGCTGTTACCTGGGTCCTAATTTGAATGGCCTGCCATACGATGGAGTCAGTAATTTATCTGGTAAATTAACTTGGGTATGGCCCCAAATGAAAGAGCAATAACCAAGCACTGCTCATTATCTTAAAACTTGCCATTCATGATGACCTACAAGATATTACAGCATGTTGCGATTGCTTGTCAATGATGAAGGATCTCATTAATATCATCAGGGAGTGGCCAGAGCATATGTCAAAAATCAGACTCTAGGTTGAAAAGGAACCTTCTTTATGTTTTCACTGTGTCCAACAACGTGGACACTGAGAAAACCATGTTGAACTTTCTGGATGAACCTAGCAACTCTTCTGATGAATTTGGTTCAAAATGCATCAGATTCTCAAAGCAAATGAAGTTTCTCTCAACCTACTTTTCATTAACACTTGTTGTAAAAGCCATGGTGTTGTTTACAAACCTTAGAGCTGGGACAATTTTTTTTTAGTAGCTAGATAAATGTACTTATTGGCTGACTAGCCAGATAACCACTATTGATACAGCTGGTTAGCTTGCTGGCCGACTGAACCACAAGTTGGAAAATAATACACAGCATATTATAATTACTGTATTAGATAGGCTCACTGCATATAGGTTTAATATGGTTTCTCCTCCTTTCTAAATATTAACCATAAAATTTACAAGATGAAATAATTATTAAAATAAATGTACTGCTTATGCAAAGTTTAAAAATACTAAGGAGGGTAAGGATAATTCATTCATTCAGTTGTTTGTTGATTTGAAAAATAATCCTAGAATCTCAAAACATATTATTACAGTTGCTGTTACAGATCCACCCTGATAAAAGTGGGTTGCTCAAGCACAAGATTAATTTAAAATTGTCTAGTACAAAGCATATCATGTTGACTCTATATGGTCCCAGGGAAGAACATATCCCATTCAAAATGAGATATGCAGAACTAAACAGGCACTAAAGAGGGACACTCCCTGAACTTAGTGAAAGATACACTTTTGCCATACAAGGGTTGTTGTTCCCAGAAGTGCAGTGCAATTTGTTTGTTTGCAGTTATTGTCATATAGCCATGAATTTCATTTAGAAGATTATCTGTAAACTTGTTCTTCAGTATATGGCTTGGCTTAATTTAACATTTCCAGTCTGAACTTCTCCAATTCTGACTCATCATAATCACTCACTTCAGCTTGATCTTCCAAGTTCTCTTCACGTGGACCCAAAGAATAAAAAATTTGCTCAGCAAGTGGTGATGTCTGCAGATTATAATGTGCCCCTCTCAGCAATGCTTCATGCTCACCGGGTGACAATACCACATTTCAAGTAAATGAATTGATCGAAACTACAAGTTTGACTAATTTGTTTATTGGAATTCTCTTATCCATGAACTTCAGAAGTAGTTCTTGTAGTTTCTTAACTGTGCCTGCATCAATCACAAGTTGTTTTTCATTTTCTGTTATCAGTGGCACAGATGTCAGATTTGGCAAATTGTGACAGGCAGCCTTGTTAAACTTTTGAATGGTTACAATAATATCTTCATGCTGAAAGGAGGTCAAGATCATCTTTATCCAAGCACACGCCATATCTCCCTAACCTTTTCAAAACTTCATGCTTTAGCTTTCAACAATGTTTAACAGGCTATTCCATCTTGTTGGCAATGCATCCTTCAATGACTGGTGACAGTAGTCACTTTTGTCCAGAGTTTCTGATATTTATTTTACACTTTGATGATTAGTTTTATCCAGATTGAGCTTTTTTTTAGAGTTAAGATAACTTTCAAACAATTCAGCATCTTCCAATTCCTTCAAGTAGTTTTCAATCATGTACCTATTGAAATGTAGAGTTGTAATCATTTCCTTGCATTTGCTTATTAACTCTAGCAATTTCTGCATAGAATCAGCCATCAGCAGCAGATACATTCCATGAGTAATACAAGTAATTCTTTCATGTTCCAAGATGGATGACAGTAGCTTCATGTTAGCCATACCATCTGTTGTATCAAACATAATTGTGTGTTTTGGAGATTGTTATGGCACAAAATCTTTAACAAAGTGGTTTAAATAACTGAGACTTCTAACTTTCCACTGAATTAATAGTAAGTGTAACAATCTTGAATTGCCAATCATGGACATCATTTGTCCATATAGCAAAATATGGCAAACAGTTGTATTGGTTGGTCCACCCATCCATTATCAGTGTGACTGCAACAGTATCTTTCAGAATATCAAAAATGTTAGCCTTCAGAGTTGTATGTACATCAGCTAGGGCTCTTCTGGACACAGTTTTCCAGAATGGAAGCAGCTTAAACTGTACTTTTTTTGACAAAACAGGCAAAAGTCGCTCTATCCACAACACTGAATGACATCAGTTCCAAACAAATTATAACAGCCAAATCCCTGTTGAATTCATATTGAGACTGAGCTGGCTTCATTTTTCATTGAAGATTAGAACCATTTCATGCAGGGATTTTCCATGTTTGGCAGTAGCATGTTTCAGATTGTTATCAGGTTCTGTTGATGGGCTTGTTTTGTACACATTTTGCATACTGCCAAATTCAGCAGCTAGTTGCTCTTCATGGCAATACCTCTAGTAAAGGACTTCTGATATGTTGACATATATGCCATTTTTATCTTCAGTCAAATGGCTCATAAATGAAGGGCTTTAGAAGACTGGCCTTTTTTACCCATTTCTTTTTTGCACCCAAGAGAAATTATGCTCCTTGTATGACTATCAAGGAACCAAAACACACTTTCTTGTTTTCTCTTAGCTGTCAAAATATCTACAACAAATCACAAACATTATCATAAATTTGTAAGTCACAAATTGCATTGCAGTAGCTATATATGGGAACAGTGTCAGGATAATTAATGCTTGCAAAGTTGCAATAGGTTACAGGTTTTCCTTAGAAAGTTTCAAATTTGCTGTAAAATTGAAGAATATAACTGATGTAGCAAGTGGATAAAAACAGGTTATTTATTCCATAACTGAAGCTTTACAAGATGATATTGACATACAAATATCAATGTTTCACTTAAAATTTGAAAAGTAAAAAATTCTCAGCTTAAATAGCTGAGCGAAGTGAAACAATTTCTGAAAGAAAATGAAGGTCTGAAGGACTCTTGTCCAAAGTTGTGATTCTGTTGAAATTATCCTACACAATTCCAGCAATAACATGCAATGCTGAGTAATCATTTAATTGCCCACAAAACTATCTGCAAATTATGTGGCAGTTCTGTACATTCAAAAGACTCTTACTGCTGAAATGGACATTGAAAAAATTCTGGACGACTTCATTTCAAGAGCTGATCATCATCAGAAAGTGTTTGCTGTCTCCTAAGTGGTTAGTGCTAATTTTTCATATTTTTATTCGACCAGGATAAGTGCTTTATTAGTCCTGATTTAAGTGTTTTCACTTTCTTTTGGTAAGCTGGTTTATTTTAGTGAGGCTCAACTGGGTCAAAGAACATGCTGTCTGAACTGAAGCAATGTGGAACAAAGTGATGTTCTCAGACGAATCAAAGATTAACCTGCATGGGTTTGATAGGAAGCACTTTAGTACGAAGTTGATGTGAAGAATAGTTTCTATCAGCATGTTTGAATACAACTGTGAAGCATCCACAGAGTCAGGTGATATGGGGATGCATCTCTGGCTAGGGCATAGGATACCTGCATTTTGTGAAAGGTACTGTTAATGCCAACAAGTATATCAAGATCCCTAAGTCCTGATGAAAGCGAACAATTTGAGATCACTTTATTGGAGCTGACTAGTGCATATTCTAAGATGACTCTGGTACATGCCACAGAGCAAAATTGTTGGTAATATTCATGCACTACATGGAGTAGACATGAAATAATGAGAAAATTTCACTCTATGTGTACTGAAATTCGCTTCAGGTGAAGGATGGTCTTTGATGGGATAAGATCAAGACACTACACTGGCCAGGCAACAGCCAAGATCTCAACCCTATCAAAATCTACTGGAAAATAATTGGTAACAATGTGCATGAGAAGAAACAAAGAAGCACCTTGTAATTGCAGAAAGCCCCACCACATGTATCATCATGAACTCACCCCTGCCTACATTCAGTCCCTTGTACACTCTATGCCATAGCAGCGTCAAGCAGCTATCAAGACCAGGGAAGAGGATGTATATCTTGAAATCTCATTGTTTTTTTCTTTCATTCAAAGAATATTTTTGTATTTCCTAAGTATTTGTTGATCATTTGCTCTAATCGATTTGTCACAGTTTGTTTGTTGATCCTCTCACCATTATACTGTGCATGTAACAAGGTTTTAGTGAGTTATATTCAAAATTTAATTAAACTATTTTTTATTTATATTATACCAACTAGTATAATATAAAATTGTAGCCAATAATCCATAGTACATAAGTTTTAAGTTCTTAATTTTATAAGGCAATATTAAAAAAATCCTGAATTTCACCTAGTGTGAGAAATTTTATTTTATTTCTAGGTATCTCCTCTTCTCTAATTTATTCATCCCCCTCTAATATGTCCAATATTTAACGTGAATTAGTCACTATAATATCATCATTGCTCAAACAAAGCATAATTTTTCATAGCCTTCAATCATGTTTAGTTACAGAGCCATCAAATAGAAAAATTAGACCTCTCTTGTCACATCCTTTCTTTCAGGATTTGTTAATAATTATCTCGTGTTTAATACTATACTATTTATAACCAACAGAAAGCCAAGGTTTTCATCTATCAAGTGATGTATTATATTACTTTGTTTTTGAACAGAGAATTTCAGTTCCTCTTTTAGTATAAGCTTCATTCTTACAAGAAACAAATCGACCAGCTTAGATGAATTTGTTACAGCTCTTGTTGCATAGTTACAAAGCCAGAAGAATTGTGAGAGTTATGGGACATTGTCTGCTTTTTGCATGTTATTATTCTATGTTCTTTAGTGCATTATTAAATAAAATTAGTTAGTACACTACTACCATTAGTATAATAAAAGTAGGGTTAAGTGTCATCAACAGTTGACAGCAAAAAAAAAGAAAAAAAAAGAAGGTCCAGGTAAGTACCTTATTTCTTGTTTTTCATGTGTATTCTTTAGTTATTATTATTATAAAATTAACTAAAATGTAAAAATAGGAATCTCTTTCAGTTAGATAAGGTTAGTTCAGTTAAAATAAATAGCTCGTGGGTAATGTAATTCTACAGCATAACTTGAGCCCCACATTTCCCAAGTGACTTACAACTTATAATGGCATGAATAGTAGTTAGATGCAATTCAAAGGGCAATAAAACAATAACACTTGAATATAAATAGAGGCAACATAAATAGAGCCAGATCCCTTGGCTGTGGTATCGTTTAATGCTATTTAGGATAAACAAATGTAGTTTCATGTTACAATTTGAAGTCATTCTAGAAAGAAAAAAATGGTAATATAGATTTATTTCGATTTTTTTTTTGGTGGTTACAAGTTTGGTCAAATTGATCAATCTTGTATAGAGTTATGGTAGAGAAAATAACAGATAGAAATATAGAGTTTTACTGAAAAAAATACATTGAAAATGTACTTAGGAGGTTTTAGAGATTATGCAAATGAAGTTTGAGGTTTTTGAGATGAAGAAAAGTAAATTTAATCTTAACATGAAAATCACTTTGCACCCAAATTAGTCAAATTTAGTCTATTAAAATACTACACTAAAAAATCTTATTTTTTGTATGTAAAAGACTTGTAATGTTTACTGAAAGTCTGTGATATTTTGTGAAGATATACATGCTATATTAAAAGTTAGTGGTATCAGAAACATAGCAACTTTAAGCTAGTATAAAGTGGTCACATGATTAGTCAATTCAACCGAGCTCATGTAAAGAGAGTTAATAAAGATGTATAAATGTGTTTGGATGACTGAAATATAAGTCACCTTTCACCACACAATCTCCAAAACCATTTTACACTAGTTCTGACACTTCTACAATGCATAATCTTATAAAAAATTACAGCAACCAAGAAAAGTGTGTTTGTTTATTTGTTTGTTATGGATTTCATGCAAAGCTACACGAGGACTATCTGTGCTAGCCATCTTTAATTTAGCAGTGTAAGACTAGAGGGAAGGTAGATAGTCATCATCACTGTCACATTATAACACCCCCACGGTTGAAAGGGCGAGTATGTTTGATGTGATGGGGAATCGAACCCGCGACCCACATATTGCGAGTCAAGCACCCTAACCACCTGGCCATGTTGGGCCACAGAAAAGTGTGAAAAAAATTGGGTGGTGCAATATTATTATTATTCCACCATTTATATGGAAAGTGAAAAAAAAAACCTGCTGCATATATGTCTGTTACAGACCACCTACATCAGCTGCAGTATAGATTTTCCAGTCCTTTTCAGATCAACATTTGGTAATGGTCATTAGATCAAAATTTACACTGCAATTTAAAGCTTAAAACTAATTTATTTTTCATCAAATTCAGCTTAAAAACTTCAAACAATACTTTGTACAGAAATATTCCATAATACAAAAATAATCATAAAAATTCACAGGAAATAACGAATATGCATACCTTGTTTTGAAGGATAATTTTGTTTATCAATTCATAAGAACTCTCAAAACCTGATCACCATATAAGCAGGCACCAATTTTAATATTTTGGAAATATTAATCTGAATGGTTCTTTACAGGTTAAAACAAACTTTAAAGTAAATAAAGTAAGTCAAACCTAAAAACCCCCTGACTCATAATTTTTGAGATCTTTCCATCATTTTTCAGATTTAGATTCTGTGAAGGTCAAAGGCCAACACACAAAATTTCATATTACTTTGTCCAGAATTATAATAGTAATAATAATAATAAAAAGAGTTTAAAAGCAAAATATATACAGATGCATGCTTACACAAAAAATTATTATGAAGATACTGTATAAATATACAGCACCATGATATCAAAATTACAGGCTAGAAAAGTGTCAATAACAAAAAAACTACTATAAAAAACAAATGTCTTTAAGACTGCACACAATTTTATTTATCAAATAATATTAATTTCCTGAAGTTGAACCAAATTTTCTTAAGTTTAGATAAACTACAAAAGTAAATGTAATTGCTTACCTTAGATGAATTTTTGCAACATTTACATTAAGATTTTGTAGTATCATTCTTAGAACTTTAAAGGATTCAGCACTTTTCATATTGATGTTTTCCCGAAAGCCCTTGAAGAATGAGAAAAATCATCATTTATTCCCTGTTAATTTATAATATATGATAAAAGATGTACAAAATTTACATAAAACAATGATGTGAAATATCAAATACTACTTTTATTTTATGGTTTTGTTTACCATTCATTTATTATTCCTTCTATCATTTAGTTCAACTATAAACTAGAGCAAATTATTTTTGAGTATGTATGTATTGTGAAACTAACACAAGCTTTCCCAAGTGATGATGCACAGATATTAATGTTCTGAAATATTATGTATGTTTATGGTAAAAGCTAGTCACAAGAGATGTAACCTCATGGTCTAGCCACTAAATAAAAAGTTTTCCTTGATCTTAAAAGCAAGTTAGTTCATGAGGTATAGTTAGAAAGTATCACTACTAATTATTGCTCAGTATTGTTCTGGATAATGAGAAGTACTTTAATTTTGAAACACTGTGTTATTATTCGCTAAATTAAGTTTTTTTTATTTTTCTGGTTCTTTTTCCTCATTCATTTGATACTTACTGAAATTAATCACATTGAGATTTATCTTGTATTGTTTATTAAATGTTTGAAAATGCTTTGTCTGGATTTCTGTTGTTGTATATAATAAATTGTTTTTTGTTTGACCCTGGTTGTAGCAACATTTAATTAGTCCGTCACAATGTTATTTTTGATTTCATAAGCTTACATATCAACAGAAGTGTGATTTACATAGTGATGATTAAATGTCATAGTTCTTTCAAAAAGGCTGAAACCAGGAAAAAAAGGTAAATATGCACTGACCTTCCAGAAGAGCTTAAGTTTCTTGCCAATTTCTTTCTTCTCTTTACTTTCTGTAGCTGTTAGGTATACATTCTCAATAAAAAGTCCCACCAAAGAAATTTTCTGCCAAAGTGGTCTGAAAGGTAAACAACACTCAAACTAAGGAATTATCAATCATAGAAAAATTATTTATTATTGTAAGTTTATTTCTACACACTGGATTCAACAAATCATATCCTTTTAAACTTGTATTTAACAAAAAAATTTAAATTCTCTGCTTGATGTACATAGTTTTTTAAATGGTTATTCCATGTTTGGCTAAGGCATTTTTAAAATACTTTTTTGTTGTGGGGTTACTGTGAGGAGTCATCCACCATCATTTTAAAAATGGAAAAACAGTTATAAATTGATGAGCTATGGGAAATAAGCAGCTTTAAACTGAAGCTTACTGCAACACTATTTTCTTTCCTTGTCTGAAAGTCTAATCCATCTTTTTGTTGTTATCAATTTGTCATATTTTAAACCACAGGTATGAATGAAGTGTGAGGTACACACAAATGGATCAGTGAAATATGTATATATATTTTTTCAACGTAATTTTTGACATAAGCATTTTTCTAAAGTTTATCTTACAGCTAACCAACATTAAATTAGGAGCTTTTAAAATTTTTTTGAATTAAATGGTCTGTGAATATAAATTTTTCAACAACCTAATTTCAGTCCAGGACCAACTATTTTATTCTTATCACCTATTCTCCATAACTCTAAGGTTTTGGTTTTCATCTCTGGTATTCTAGCATCTGTTATTTTCCACTGTATTTTGTCACATCCTCTACATTTGTTGAAAAAAACCAACGAGAGCTGGCTAGTGGAATACTTAGGTAAACAACTGAGACTTAAAGTGTTGGGTTAATTTTATTTCTAATGTTTTTCAAGTGTCCTCCTGTACCCCTAAGGGTACATCACAGGTTTGGAACCACTGGAACAACTTAAAGAAACTAAATTTAACAAAGAACAAAAGAAAGATATAAAAGTAACTAACAAAATTTAAATCAAAATAACAAGTATACCATGTGAATTATCATACATATATACAGATATTTACAGTGTCCCTTAGAGAGGTAACAGAAGATTATCAAGTTCTTTGTGGAGGTGTCAGATAATTCACCAATAACGTTGACTTGTTACTACATCAGATGTACCAAATATGGCTGGGATGGATTTCATTGACATTTACATAAGTGTCTGGTTATCATAATTTGTTTATTATAGGCTTGTGTTCGTTGGTGGAGAACAATATTGCTCTTGAGTTTGACAAAATTAAAAAGAAATTTCACAAGTTAAAAGATGGAAACACCAATAAGTGAGATGAACATGGGGAGAAAAGGGTAGAAAGTTGTGTAGAGAGGTGAGTAACTATCTGAAATACATTTCAGGTAAGGAAAAATGTTAGCTTTAGAACTCTCCACAACAAAGGGCAAAAATCCAACACTGAGAAGGTGTAGGAGCCAATGCAGATAAATAAATTACAAGATGAGCTTAACTTGAAACATAATATCTCAACCACTGGAGGGTAATCCAGTAAAGTAGTCCCTGGTGGATACAACTCCTCTCAATAACAACTTCCTTTTAAATACGACTTTTTTTCTATGCACAGAACAATTTTACCTTGATCTGACCTACCACAAAAGACTTCCTGACAGATGCGACATACAACCGTGATTTTTGAGTGGTAGGTTGAATAACAAACACTCTATAATGACTTTTCTTCATATCAGTAATGTAATTTACAGAAACACATGTATACAGTTTACACAGTATGGAACAAACATGTCACATGACCAGAGACTGTTTCATAGTTTAGTATATGTCTCTTGGTACCCTGGGGTGTTCAAGTCAAACCCCTTGGTACATATATGTAGGTATTTTGATTTAAAAACTTTCCGGTCCTGAAAGGTCAGACCAGTCAGAAGATGTTTGTCCTCACCCCACTTACGGAATTAAGGTTTATTCTTTTAGTGCATGTAGTAAATTTTGTGTTAGTGGCCTAGATGTTAAGTAACTTGATTATTATTTACATGAATGGGTGTGAAGCTTCTTAACTGGTGGGTTGTTAAGTGACAGACTTGACTAATCTGTGCGATAAGCATGGCGAATGAAATGCTTCAAGGCATCTGGGAAAGCTGCGAATGTCTCAAGCTGAGAACATGAAGTCACTGTGAAGAAGAAGGTTCAAAGTGCTGATATAGAAACGTCACATGGATGTCGATAGAGACCAAAGTTGTGACGCAAGCAACAACATAAATGAAACGTGGAAATTAACAGAATTTTTAGTCAACTTTAAATTGTTTTAATGCAACATATTACATTTTATGTTGTATTTGTTTTCAGAGAGGATTACCTTATTAGGTATTGGCTAGAGTCTATCAATAATTTAGTTCAAATATTTAATCTTATTTCTTTACTTGTTCTTTTATATTTGAAAAATGGTCCCTTTTCAGAGCTGGAATCAAAGGATCCAAGATTCAAGGTGAAATTTTGGTTTAGGGTGGGGCGTTTTGTTCAATTAAGATATGTAATTTCTGATGTTTGGTTCTTTGTTTAAAATTACAGTGTTTTGTATGGATATACTGTGGATTTTTTTTAGTAACAATGGTGGTAAATAAAAGTGTAGAATGATTTGTTTTTTTATTTCAGGGAACCTGGTTTCCATTATTCTTCTGGTTTCTCTATTATAGAATTCTGAACATTTATTGCATGTTATTTTATAAATTGATACTAAATTCATGCACTGAAAACTTCTTGATATAATAACTACCAGATTTGTGAATATTCAAAGTGATTCTGCTAAATGTGCAAAACAAACAACAATGGACGATTTTTTATGAAATACAATTTGTTTCAGTTTGTAATATTTTATATGAATGTAATAAAAATGTGATACGTGAATGTTTATGAAATATAAGTGATCGATGAATAAATCATTTTACATAAAACACACACAAAAAAAATTTTAAGTTATCTTTATTGAACTGTTATCCATCAATATTATTGTTACGACAGCTGGGGTCACGTGATGCTAGTAACACGTCATATTCTCGAAGGTTCCTGAAGTCTCGAGAGGTTACTAGATGTACGGTATTCTTGCATATAAGACTGCCAAGAACTGACAGCAACAAGGTAATGTGTAATTGAACTGCAGACAGAGAGAGACATATTGTTGAGTGAGCACATGAGACGTTCGTTGTGCATTATAGCGTTTGTTATAGCGTGACGGTGGAAATTAAGAGTATTTCAAAGTTGTATTCAGAAAGAATAAACCACTTTTATTTCAGAAAGGACTTGTATTGCTAAAGTTCTTCGGAAAGAGTTTTTACGAGAAATTAACTAACGACCAGAGACATAACATTATTATTATACAGTGTATCAGTATGCTACATTACCTGACTATCTATACAGTATATAAACCATTATGCTCAAACCCCTGGGAATAGCAACTAGCACAGCTTGAATTTGGTCGTCCATTAACTGGTTATTGATCCTTTGCATAATGACTTCCTGTCAGATGCAACTTTTTTATCATGGCAGGTAGGACGGTCATATCTAAGAGGGACTACTGTAGCATATCAGTTGGTAGGAAACTATCTCAAGCGGGAAATACTTTTTACCAAATAGAGGTTGTTGTGGAATATATACTGTCAAAATAACCTCTTGCATTGTGATAAAATGTTGTACAGGTGGGCAAAATCAAAATGGAAGATTTTTCAATTGCTTCATTATCTCACAGGAGGTTGGCTCAAAATGAGCATAAGTGTGGCTAGGTCAAGTAAGGCCATTACCTATTATATATACTTAATTATTAGGTGCAGGAAGAAAATATAACAGACCTGCATCCTCAGGAAAACATAAAACCCATCTGGCGCTGACCTAACCAAACCAACAGAAATGGCTTAGTTCACAGTATAGTGGCCTATGCTACATTTCCTGGTAACACCCTAGTCCTACTTCCTCTAGAGTAATCCGTCCACTCTGTTTCATATCAGTTAATTATACTGGCCCAGTTGAGAATTCTCCATATTTACTTCCCCAGCAGCTTGGGACCAGAGAAGAAAGAGCTTTACCTTACTCCTCTAAAAGGAACTCAAATGGAGGAGAATGCTGGAGAGAAGCATGGACCAAAAAGAAGCACCTAAAATTGAGAAAACTGTTCATTTTAAACCAAGAAATTGACTTAGGACACCAATTTCCCTTCTTCTTAGAAACAACAAAACATGCGAGTAACAGCCTAAAGTGGAGTGGTTCTATGAAATTCATAACGCGTACTGGTTAGGATGTTTATCACATATAATTTTATTATTGTTATTTTTATTTTTACCTCTGCCATGGAGGTTATGTTTTCAACCCTGTGTATGTGTTTGTTTGTGTTTTTGTCAGCAAGAATTCTTGAAAACAGCTAAATGAATTTAGGTGAAATTTGGTATACACTTGGACTATGACCCAACTTAGAAGTGATTAATTTTCTGGAGGGTCAAGGTCAAAAATAAAAAAAATCTGTCAACATGAGGATCAATTTTTCACACTAATTTTGCTCTATAACTCAGTCAAAGAAAATCTGAAATTTGATTTTCGATAAAACTTGGTGGACATATGTAGTTTAATAATATGCCTCATTGTCCTGCAAAAAATGGTCCATGTTTGTTCATAATGACGGACCTACAGACACATTTTCAGTATTTTTTGAGAACCGAATATGATCAATGCTGCATGGTGGAGGTATGCTCTCTACTGAGTACCCCTCTAGTTATAATTTTATAACTTTCTTAGCTTAATATATGGTTTTAGGACTAACCTATATCTCCTAAGCTTGCTGAATCTCATGAAATGGTAATGGCTTTACGGCCAAAAATATTGCTAACAGTAAGAGTACCCAACTTATAAAACAATGGATTCTAATCTTTGTAAACAAGAAAGGTACACATAATTAGCTATATTAATTTCTGGGTTTATTTTTTAGTTTCCCTCTACATAGGTAGCTTGCTCTGATTAGAAGTCATTATTAACTTTTATATATACATATATATATATATATATATACATATACACGCACACTGCCAAATGAACACAACGGATACTTATATTTAGTTTATCTTCTTTATTTATGTACAACTTATATTATACAATAAACCATATCCTATTAAAAGGCCAAAGCTTTTTAATAGATGTACTTAGTAAAAATAATAAAATATTTCAACATTTTTTTGTAATTAAAAATATTTCCAAAATAAAAAAGTACATTTTACTATGGAATTTGTGATATTAAAATTAAGGCAAACTACTTTTGTACATCAGACACCAAAGTTTTAAATTCAAATAATCTAACTTCATTCTTCATTACAAAATATATTTTCCAAATTTATTGTTTATTTACTCATTTTAATTCATTTGTTTATATGTCACTTCTACAAAAATTGTCTGCCTATTTTTTTAAGTAAAATTCTTTTAAATTAAGAATCAACTCAAACAAATAAACATGTCAGTGCTTTTAAACTTTTTAAATTATTCTTCTTTGTTGTTTTTAGTGTATATTTTGAGGTATTAAAAATTATTTTTCCTGCACCCCTTTATTTATAAAAAACATTTCTAAACACATTGGCAAATTTATGTTCCTTGTGCCTCTCACTTCCTTAATATAATTGGATTATGTGCTGCTGAGTCTTGCACTGAAGTCATACCTTTTTTGGAGTGATTCAGCAGTTGTATGTGTACTTCAGGTCATCCACATATTGCTGATCCATTTAAAAAAATTCTATTAGACCTAAGAGACCAGTCCTAAAACGACTTTCTAACACAAGATGGTCAGCATACGTAGATGCAATGAAGGCACTGTCAATTGGATACACACATATTCAAGAAGCTTTAAGAACACTTTCAGATGATCAACAACAGAATGCTAATTCATGCCATGAAGCTCGATCATTTTGAAGAAACTCTCTTACCTAGAAACTGTGGTCCTAACACGTTTAGAATTCAACACTCAAACGAATATATAGAACCAGCCAAGCCTTCTAGAAAGAAACTATATGATTAGGAATAGCTTTAAGATTATTAAAGGCCTTAATAGAATATTTTATTGAGTTTCATTGACTAATTTTCTAAGTATGAAAAATTTGTTTGAGAAAAGGTTATTTATAAAGATTACAGAGATGCTGCTGGACGTGAAAACAAGAGAAAATATCCCTTTGACGAAAACAAAATAACTGAAGCTGCACTGTCTGGCAAGGAAAAATTCTGAGTCCACACATTTCTCTTTCTTATTGACACTCTGTGTATTGCAGTGGATAAACGAACTGATTCCAATGCATATGTAAATAATCTTCTTGGATTCCTGATTAATTTTGAGAATATATTGGTGGAGGAGATAGAAAACACTTGTAATAGTTTGCAAGAAGCATAGTCAAAAGATTTAGAAGTATCATTTTATGGAGAGTTTAACAATTTTTACCATCTTGTTGAACAAATGAAGATAAATAAGTGCAATACAAAGAATATTTAAAATTTATAAACCATTCTTTTGAAGCATGACCAACTCTCAACTTTTCCAAATGTGGAAGTTGCAATGAAAATTTATTTAACCCGCATGATAACAAATCACTCAGGTGAAAGATCCTTCTCAAAACTGAAGCTCAGTAAAAATGAAAAGTGAAAAGGTATGCTGCATAAAAAGATTGAATCATTTGTCGCTGATGTCATTTGAACGTGATCTTATGCAAACAATTGAGTTTTCAGATGTTTTTGAACCCCCTTCTCTGATGAAAGACAGAAGAGTAAACATATGATTAGTTGTGTTTGATTTATTTATTGATCAAGATCTGTACTGTTTAATTTGTTTATTTAATTGCATTCAAAAATAAAAATTTTATGAACTAATAATTCTTATTAATGAAGTAAGGTGGGAATACGTTTTAGGTGCCATTTAAGTTTATAGCCCTGGGCCTCATAAGTACTTAATCCAGCACTGCGTGACACATACCAAGACTAATATGCTTGAGATAAGCACTTTCATTATCATTATGCAGTTATCAACCTTTTCTGTATAAAAATCAATTCTCAAATCACATGGAACATACTTTATGTAGAATCAATAAACATGAAGTAGATTACCTGCAGTCATCTAAAATTTTGTCTCTTCTTCTACCATACTTGTCTTTGGTTGACAAAATCTGTTCTACAACTGGTTTCACTTTCTGTATTTCTTTAAACCATTCTCCATGTTGTTCAGAAAGAAGATTCTTTTCAAAATGGTCATTTAGCAGCTCACAACACACTTGTAAAGACAAGGCATCTAAAACCTAGTTATAATCATAAGATAATATTTGTATAAACAAATGTTGATATAATTACATTTCTACAAGTAACTGTATTATAGAAAGAGTTATGATGAAGTTTGTGATCATCAATTCAAAATATATTTACTACTGCAATCAATTTATTTAAAATCAATATAACTGTAATTGAGTTAATAATGGTCATAATTTACAGCTCTAAGGTGTTCTAGCTGAAATCAATTGCATGTTGAGAATTCATGTACTATAAGCACCTATAATGTACAACATTTTTCACTAACAAAACAAAATTAACTTACTTTTAAATAACATATGTTTCATGAAAATAATAAGTACACCACATTTTTTGATAACATAAATTAAGGTATGTTGAACAATGCTACAAAATTATTTATTCATAGGCTTTGCATTTGATAAGCACATGGAAGGTTGTAAAGCACATCAATAGATTTGTGTCTGTACAAGTCTTATTCCTGATCAATATTAATCAGAAAATAAAGAAAACATGAATTATCAATTTAAATATATTGTTGCATCAGCGAGGTCACGTGACTAATGTCACGCCACGTTTCTAGAATTATCCTGTTCCTTCGTGAATGCCGTAGCATTTACTAGATATATGTTAGTCTGTTAGATATATAAGACGCTCACAACGTGACGGGACAACAATGTATGTAGGTAGTGAGTAATTGAACTGCAGTCAGAAAGTATTGTTGAAGTTAACGTTCGTTGTTATAGCGTTTGTTATAGAGCGACTGTTGAAAATAAGTGTATCGGTAAAGTTATATTCAGAAAGAAAAAACCACTTTTATTAAGTAAGGACTTGTGTTGCTAAAGTTTCGGCGGAATGAAGTTACGGAAAATCAACTAATGACTGGAGGCGTAACAAATTGGTGTCAGAAGCGGGATAAAAAAAAAATGGAAACGAGAGCGGCAAATCAGACTACAGCATAGCAGACTTGATGGCAGCAATACAAGAACAGCAAAAGAAACAAGAAGAACGAGAAGAGAAATTACAACAGTTGTTAGAGGAAAAAGAAAAGAAACAAGAAGAACGAGAAAAGAAACAAGAAGAGAGACAACAGCAGTGGCAAGAAAACCTGCAACAGTGGCAGCTCGAACAACGAAATAAACAAGAGAGATTACAGCAGTGGTTGGAGGAGAAAGAAAATAAACAAGAAGAGAAATTACAGCAGTTGTTAGAAGAGAATGAAAATAAACAAGAAGAACGAGAAAAGAAACAAGAAGAGAGACTACAGCAGAAGCAACTGGAACAAGAAAGGGAATAAGAAGTACAAATGGAAAACATTGGTAAATTTAAAAGCGAATTAGATACGTTAAAGAACGATCTATTGTCTTTT
>NW_013668019.1:6227-7969 GCF_000517525.1 Limulus polyphemus | reverse complement strand
AAATGACGTTTGGGAACAACAAGGGCCAGACTCCAATAAGTGTTGCTACATCCGTTGATCTGCATGTCACAGTGCTTAAATCAACTAGAACACCCCCTATGTCAGAGAAGATAATTTGGGGTAGGATAAAAGAGCATCCCCATAGGATGCCAATGCTTGTAGAAGCAGTGGAAGACCCATCCAGGCCAGCGGACTTCACGATTGGAAGGTCACTTGTAGCAGGTCGTCAAGTAGTACCTATAACAGTGGCCAATTTCTCTAAATGTGAGCAGACACTTAAGGAAGGGGCATTGTTGGGCGTGTGCCAGGAGGTAGAGCCATAAAATGTTAAAGCAAGAAATACAACTATAAAGAAAGTACATACACTTCCAGAACATATAACAGACCTCAACAAGAAGAGCAAAGTCCATTATTCATCATCACAGGCTCTTCAGGTTAGAGATCTTTTGGCGAATTATGCAGACGTCTTTTCGAAAGGAGATCATGACCTCGGCTGCACAGACCTTGTAGAGCACATAATAAACACAGGCAATCAACGTCCAATAAAGATCCCTCCAAGGAGAATAGCTCCAGCAAAGCGACAAGAGTTGGAGAAGGTCATGGATGACCTAATTAAGGAAGGGATAGTCGAGAAATCAGATAGATCCTGGTCAGCTCCCGTTGTGTTAGTCCAGAAGAAGGATGGGACCCAACGTTGCTGTGTGGACTTAACAGCATAACCGAAAAAGACTCCTATCCACTGCCAAGAATTGGTGATATTCTTGATACCCTAAGTGGAGCCAGGTGGTTTTCAACTCTGGACTTAAAGTCGGGTTTCCATCAAGTGAAAATGGCTGAAGCAGATAATCCTAAGACTGCATTTAGTTATGGCCAAGGTCTCTGGCAATACCGTGTGATGCCATTCGGGCTTAGCAATGCTCCAGCAACATTTGAGAGGCTGATGGAAAGAGTACTGGAAGGCCTACAATAGAGGATAGCCCTAGTGTACCTGGATGATGTCATTGTATTTGCAACAACTTTTGATGAGGAAATGTCCCGGCTAGAGGAAGTATTCAAGCGTTTCAAAGCAGCAAACCTCAAACTCCATCCCAAGAAATGTCACTTGTTCCAGAAAGAGGTGCTTTACTTGGGTCACATTGTAAGTGAGCATGGTGTGCGAACTGATCCTGACAAGGTGAAAGCAGTGCGTGATTGGCCAACACCCGACAATATGGGAGAGTTAAGAAGTTTCTTGGGACTCTGTACCTATTCTCAGAAGTTTGTGAATGTAGGAGAGTTAAGAAGTTTCTTGGGACTCTGTACCTATTACCGGAAGTTTGTGAAGGACTTTGCAACTATAGCTGCTCCACTGCATGATTTAACTCAAAAAGGGCAGAAGTTTGAATGGACAGTTTCTTGCCAGCATTCTTTCAAGACATTGAAGGAAAAATTGGCCTCTGCTCCACTTTTAAAGCTTCCAGATCCCTCACTGCCGTACATACTGGATTGTGATGCTAGTAATGTCGGAATTGGAGGAGTGTTGTCTCAGAAAGTGGGCGAAAACGAACATGTGGTGGCCTACTTCAGTAGGGTTTTGAGTAGACCAGAGAGAAACTACTGTGTAACACAGAGGGAGCTCCTTGCTATAATAAAGAGTCTGACATATTTCCATCCTTACCTCTATGGTGCAAGGTTTACCATCAGGACAGACCTAGCTGCATTATGCTGGTTAAGATCATTAAAGAACTCAGTTGGACAATTGG
>NW_013668019.1:0-5197 GCF_000517525.1 Limulus polyphemus | reverse complement strand
TGACGATAGTAACACGTCATGATATTCTCGAAGGTTCGTGAATGCTCGAGTGTTTACTAGATGTGCGGTATTCTTGTATATAAGACTGCCAAGAAGTGACGGTAACAATGGAATTGAATGGCAGACAGGCAGAGATAGAAATGGACAATTGAGTCAAGCGGGGTAGTGACTGCAAGTAGGTGCGAGGATCATTGTGAATTATAGCGTGTGTTTGAAGTGACTGTGGAAATTAAAGTGTGTTGCAGGGTTGAGTTGAGAAGGAGTAGAATGGTTTTGTTTGGGAAAGGACTTGTATTGCTAAAGTTTCTTCAGAAAGAATTTTTACAGAAAATTAACAAACAAACAGAGATGTAACAATTTATATCAAACTGAGAAGTACCTTCACAACATAGTTTAAATAACATAAATAATAATATATGTAATATAAAATATATATCAATCTGAGAAGTACTTTCACGACAGTTTAAATAACACAAATAATAATATATGTAATATAAAATATATATCAAACTGAGAAGTACCTTCACAACACAGTTTAAATAACATAAATAATAATATATGTAATATAAAATATATATATCAAACTGAGAGTACCTTCACAACATAGTTTAAATAACATAAATAATAATATATGTAATATAAAATGCTTCTCTACCATTTCTTCCAAGACAGATCTATTTTGTACATAATCTTTTAAAAAAGGAGAAATATCAGGAAAGGTAGTTGTGAGGTAGAGAACATTCTGTAGTCGTTCATAAACCAAGTCATTGACTAGATGTATGTATAGCCAACATAGTTTAAATTCATTGTCTACAACTTTTATACTTGATTCTTTTCTTTTGGGATCATTAATGTTTTCAAACACTGCAGACTTGAAACCTTCAGACAGTATCTGGTAATAAAGTAAAGAAAACATACACAAACATACAGAATATAAGATCTTAATGACACATATTTACATATTATCAGCATTACTTGTAACGGAGGCAAATATTTAAGGCATTTTTACAGATACCTTCTTATTCTAACCCCGAAAGCTCTACTACAAGTTTTATAAAACATATCATATTAACTTATCATCACTTGTGATGCTCAAAAATTTAAAGTATTCGATGATTAAAAAAAAATTACTACACAAATTAACTAACCCTCTTAAAAGTTCTTTTGAATTTCCAATGGAGCTTTTTACTTGTGTTTTATGTAGATTTAGAATTTTAGTGAATTTAAAGCCTTAATGCTGTCATTTAACATGTTTATGTTTAGTAGCTAAACATATAAAGTTTTAAAGTACTTTATACAGCTATACAATTGACAAACTGAAATATATACTACATGTTGTAAAGTAAACAAAGAAATATAAT
Organism: Limulus polyphemus; assembly: GCF_000517525.1. Taxonomy (NCBI): domain Eukaryota; kingdom Metazoa; phylum Arthropoda; class Merostomata; order Xiphosura; family Limulidae; genus Limulus; species Limulus polyphemus. Next base: position 3,836 of record NW_013668019.1, on the reverse strand, counting down.
TTGAACACAAACAGATTTATAACAAGAGTAAGGGCCAATAAAAACTTACTGCAGTACTTATGCAGAAGGACAAAAAGAACCACACAATATCTTATTTCACTCTTTACCTGGTTGCACTGATCACTAACCATGATACAACTACATATCTAGATTTATACACTAGATCTAAAAATATCACTGTTCTACAAGTGTGTGTACAGAAGGTCCTAATAAAAAAGGCTGATCAGTGTATTTTTATACTTTGTTCATGATAAAATGTTAGATTTCCCTTACTTAACACTAATGGTAAAACCCCTACATTGTGTGAAAAGAGACAATCACACTGCTTTACTGTATTTTACATGAATATATAGTTAACACTTGTGCTGTTTGAGAAAAAAACTAGTAAGAAATACTAAGCATGGCCTAGTGTAACATTTTAATGTGTGCTAAACATGGACGTTTTTAACATTATAAAAGCTAAAAGCTTGCCAATTATATAACTGGAATTGCATTGATGAAAATATTTCATTAAGAACAAAAATCTAAAACCCATCCAAATACTTGCTTGATATATCTAGCTTACTGATTATATATTTGTACATTAACCAACATTCCATATACTATATATATGGTGTTTTATTTATTAATTATTATAATTATTTTTAGTATCCCATATACTGTTTGCTTGTTTCTCAGCAAATACAAGAAATTAATGATTAGCTTACAAAATTGACAAGTTTTATATAGTTTTATTTTTGAAAGATGACATTTTAGGCTAGCTCTCTCCAACAGATTATAAAGCTTTAACGTTATCTTCCAGAAATAAAAATATATAAAACTTGGCAATTTTGTGACCTATTCTCTAAATTCTGTTTTTGTTGCCCATGAGGTTAATATTTACTTCACAGCACATATAAGTCAATGATAAAATCTATTCCTCTCATTCACTGAGTCTTTATAAAAAAAAAAAATATATATAACTTTCTGTTGTTTTATTTTGAGTCTGATTTGACAACTTCAAGTGAGATTGGTTTGTTTAATTCAGCCCCACTCAACAAATTTAACTTAGAAGTTTAAATTCAGTTTCTCTTTTGTTCCTGCCATGAGCTATAGGTTTTAATAGGTTCAACCTTATTTACATGTGTAACTGATGAAGAATATAAAATGTTATAACTATTATCCCAGGTATGAACACACTAAAAATAGTTATATATATGTTATTTTCAATAATGCAATCAGTTTGCAGATGAATTATTATTTACTGATTTATAAATATTAAGGTGCAAGTAAACTTAAAATAAGACCCAAAACTTGAGCGCTTTCGAATAGTTGACTATTCTTCTTATTCGAAAGTGCTTGAGTTTTGGGTCTTATTTTAAGTTTATTACACTTTAATGTGATCCTTTCTGCTAACTCTATTATCAAGGTGCAAATAAGATGGCCAGTCATAAAGAAACAAAAATTTAAGACTGAGTTGTTTTATAGTTCAGATCATTAACTTCATATACTCAGCTCAACAAATGTTGACACAATTTTATAATGAAAAATAATTTGTACATCTAAAATAAATATTTTGAGGTGTAATGAACAATAAAATAGCTCTCATTTTTGACTTTATCAAAACTTACCACAATCTCATCATATGAGTTAACCTTGTAATGAATATGAATAAAGTCATGAAGATATCGGTTAAAGAAACCCTCTGCATCTCTGCTTATATACTGGTTAAGAACAACTCCCAACTTAGACAGAGAAAATGTTTTTTGCAAAATATTTTCTTCATTCTGTTGAATTGCTACTGCAAAGACAAATCATACAATATAACAATAAGCAAAGATTACAATAAATTGTGTGTCTATCAATAATACTTTTGTTTGGCATTTCATCTAAAAAAAGTGTTTTGCATTGATCAAATATTAAAATTAAAAAAAGAAAAAAATCTTCTAATGTACTTTAACTGTTTCAGTCTGTTATTTGATTATTTATATGGTATATATGACTACACAACAAATACAGATATGGACTGACAAGCACATGAAAGATGAAATATTAGCAAAATTTTGAAAGGTCATATTATTTAGTAACAGTTTCAGCTTTACTTTATCCAAGTATAATAACCCTTTAATAAAAAAAAAGCTACATTATTTTATAAAAACATGTTAACAGTAAATTATTCAACAAGTTATTAAAGTGCTTTTTTAAGATAATGCCATTTTATTTAATTTTCTGGTGTTATAATAATTTATAATTTTAAAACTTAAAAAATTAGTATCAATTGAGCAACGTTTGTATCCATACTATTAATCTCATAAGCTAAATTGTTGGTGTATGATGCACATACTGAAAACATTAGTTTCTATAGCTTACCAAAAAAAACTTATATCATTCACTTACATTTAATTTAGAATTTTAACTTTATAAAAATTCTCATGTTTTCAAGAAAAAACTACAGTTTTACCAACTCTAGATATTAGTTTTAATAGTTCACTTTAATATTCATAAGGTTTCATCCTTTTCCCAAAATGTCTGAACCTCGAATAATATTTGACCTATGGTTATAAACACTTCTAACTCTTTCACTATGATATGGTGTGTAGTATGCTACATTTCACAAATGTTAAATTCCTATTCCTGGTATTGATACACAGATCTGGAACAACATGCTCATACAAATTAAACTTAGTGAACCAATTCATTTTAAAATAACAATTCAACAGAAGTTAGACTATCTTTAGGGTAAAATACTGCGAACTGGCAAATATCACAAGCTAAAGTGGATGTCATTGTTTGTGCAATAAAAAATGACCATATCAAACACAAGCTATTTGTTATCATGTTTATATTAAAAACATAATATATTTAACATCTATAATACATCTATGTTAATTCTTGAAATCCCAATAATAAAACTTCAGGAAAAAAAACCTTACTGCAAAAAAATAAAAATAGATTGCCTAAACATTCATAGTTTTTATACGTACATTTATGAATAAAGTACTCTACTTGAACTAAGTAAAGTAACTGCCTTCAAATGTTTAATACAGTTCTTGCATGCAATAAAATTCACTGAAACCTATTCCTCTTCTAAGAGTTTTACCTTTTTCTTGAAGAATTACATTTTTCATTTCTTCTACATGCTGGATGACAAGCCAACTAAAAGGAAATTCGGCGGAAAAGTTTAATATCTTCCCAAAACTATCATTTTGCACATGAATTTCTTCTCGAGGTTTTCCATTTCCTTTTTCTATGAGGTGAACATAATCCATATGGAGAATCTCTTGATCTCCTATAGTAAAATTCCACAAATTACTCATTAGAAGGTTTTTGTTTCTTAACATAAAAATTGGAAACTATTAAATAATAATAAAAACATTAAGGGCCTAAAATGACCCATATCAGATCTGGATTTAAAGTTACTTTTTATAATAGTTTAATAATCAACACAACATTTGCAACTTGTTATTCTTGGTACACTAGTGTATAATAACAATGACAGGTTTGAATGTGAAGTTTATCATATGAAAACATTTACAGGTTCATAATGTTAACTTTAACAGTTGGATTCCAGATTTGTTTAAAGTAAATCATAGCATCTTTAAAACCTTGTTGTAACATGAGGATATACTATATATATATGTTTTCCATCCTTATGTTAAAAAGCAAAATATCTAACATTTGTGTTGTTTTTTGAGCAGTGGCTTAACCAGGTTTTCCACTCAGTAATAGTGTAATGAATAGTGTGTTTATAGAAGTTTTATCTTTTTATTAAATGCTACAAAACGAGTTTATTATATATATATATAAGCTGAAAAATAATATGTGATCAATATGCCTAGTATTTTTTATCAGGGAGC
>NW_013668018.1:183165-186200 GCF_000517525.1 Limulus polyphemus | reverse complement strand
AAACAAACAATCGTAAAGGAAAACTCCTGATTACGGCGAAATGTTATTTTGGATATTTTTATATGTGAGAAAGTAATGGGTCAATCTGCTAATAAGAAATTTTCAATATATAAATGTTTAATAATTAATCATAATAAAGGCTTGAGTCATACTTAAAATTATGACTCAAGCCTTTATTATGATTAATTATTAAACATTTATATATTGAAAATTTCTTATTAGCAGATTGACCCATTACTTTCTCACATATAAAAATATCCAAAATAACATTTCGCCGTAATCAGGAGTTTTCCTTTACGATTGTTTGTTTTTAAGACAATAATTGAAAAATTTTGAGTATATAAAAGATTAGTCTAAAATCAATCCGGGAAGTATATAATTTGATTTGATCATACCCCAAACATGGGGTACCACGTGATCTCCATTACGCACATATGTAGTGTAGATACTCAAATTATGTCATTTTGTTATATCGTTATACACAACAACCAAGATACTTGTTGTTATCAATAACTTAAAGGGTAAGAGTAAATAGCATTCTTCAATAAAAATCACTGAACATGAAATTGTGTGAACTCCTTTACGTGTTTTCCTTTACTACAGTTTTGCTTCAGAGAGGAATATATAGAGTTCATAATGCTTTTCCCGCCACATTTAGTTTTCACCATGTGCAGATGATTAGGGTAGGATGGATTTGAAATGTATTAATCACAAACCAACTCATTTTTCTGCAAGAAAAGTCCTTGAAAGTGGGATTACATAACAGGTGTGTATCTCTTTAACTGTATAACTAACATTCAAATGGTGTGAGTGGTGGTAGTTTTAGATTTAAATGACTGATAAATTACAAAGCTAAATCTGTGAGTGATACTATTTATAAAAACAGATAATTGGGAACATAGTGAGATGCATGTAAAGGAGTTCACAGAATGGGTAAAGGAAATAAAATAAGTTATATTTTCAAGAACTGTATAAATCATACTTATAGGAGAATATTCTTTCAACATTTTCCTGTTGAAAAATGAACACTTAACAAAGCCTGGCCCCAATGCACAGTATTTAGCATTTTTCTGTGAAAAATGAAAACTAGTCTGCCTATGGTCCAGAAGATAAGGTTGAGGGTTTATAACACAAAAATATTTTACCCACCATCATGCCCAAAATTGAACAAAATACGCGGCCTAGCTAACTAACGAATGAATATTTCCTGTAAAATTCTTCTCGATGCTATAAGTGTAGCTACCAGTTTGGCTGCCAGTTTTGATTTCCTTCATTTAAGTCGCGTGCTCAATCCTTTTTCTAGGCGCACCTTTATTTTCCCACCTTAGGTGTTTTTGATTAGATAATACAAGGTAGACTTTCTACAAAATGTCAATGCCTAATCTACATGATAGTTTAAATATGAAACGTTTGTAATTTCTTTTTGTCGATTGCATAATGCAAAATACGTGAACACAAACTATCGTTATCACGCTTGTTTTTTCTACACTGGCCAGGTGGTTAGGGTGCAATCTGAGGTTTGAATCCCCGTTCCACCGAACGTATTCGTCCTTCAGTTGTGGGAACTTTATAACGTGACGAGCGATCCCACTATTCGTTGGTAAAAGTGAAGCCGAAGAGTTGGCGGTGGGTCGTAATCACTAGGTTCCTTCCTTCCAGTCTTTCACTGCTAAGTTAGGGACGGCCAACCTTCGTGTGGCTTTGTGCGAAACCAATCTTCTATATATCATTCTCTAAGTCTAAATTACCAGTTTATATACTTGCTACGTTTGTGCTGTATGTGATGGCAGGCAGTAGCAGTAATAGAAACAATGGAAAAAAAAGACAAAGAAAAATACACAAACAGGTAAAAAAAGTGAAAAAAAAAGATATATATTATAAGAATCGTATAAAATGACAAATTTCGACAGAAGCATTTTACTTTTTTATTATCACATACATGCGTATACCCTGTTGTGAGTTAATAGTCCGTAAATATGCTATAATTGCTTGGCTTAGCTGTTAATGATACTATTTTCAAAAAATGTTTTTTGCATTTTTTTACCTGTTTGTGTCATTTTCTTTGTCATTTTCACTTTTAACTATTTTTACCTGTTTGTGTCATTTTCGCTTTTAACTATTTTTCCATTGTCTTTATTTCTTTGTCTTTTTTACGCTTGTCTTTATCCGATGGCAGGAGCTGGGATTCAGTCCTAGGTTTTCTACTAGCCAGGAAGTCTGATATACTATGTACTCGTCAAGGCTCTCATCCTGATGGGACTTGAGTTCGCTGTTTGGATGGTTCAAGGACTGAAGAGAAAAAAAGATACAAAGTAGATTTTATGTTATACAAAAATAAGTTATTTATACAGCATATATATATTAAAATAGTTAATGATGACATTGTTCAGAGTTATTTTTTAATTTAATAATCACGTTTACGTTGTTTTGAAAACCACATGTATTATTTGTTTGTGATTTTGCTGAAGTAAAAATTATTATTTTCTGAGTGATACCATAATTCATATCCCATTATTTCTGAGTGATACCATAATTTATATCCCATTATTGTTTGAGTGATACCATAGTTCATATCCCATTATTTTTGTGTGATACCATAGTTCATATCTCATTATTTTCTGAGTGATACCATAATTCATATCCCATTATTTTTGTGTGATACCATAGTTCATATCCCATTATTTTTGAGTGATACCATAATTTATATCCCATTATTTTTGTGTGATACCATAATTCATATCTCGTTGTTTTTGAGTGATACCATTTTACTGTATGGTATTCGACATGACTGGATACTCAAGTATGTCGGTGTTACAGTTATGTATATCTATTGTGCTCCTACTTTCGTCTTTTCTCAGAAACGTACGATATATATATATTAAGTCGTAACTGTTATCTAATAATAATAAAAATTAGTTTGTTTGAAGTTAAGCACAAAGATACACAATGGGTTATCTGTGCTCTGCCAACCACGGGTATCGAAACCCGGTTTCTAGCGTTGTAAGTCCGCAGGCATACCGCTGTGCCACTGGGGG
>NW_013668018.1:176913-182232 GCF_000517525.1 Limulus polyphemus | reverse complement strand
CTGTATATATCCGTGTCAGTGTAAATTACTTGTACCTGATCATGACAAAACGTTGCACATTTGCTGTTATGTTAAACTTATAGTAAAGTTTTTCTTCATTACCCATTCAAGCCGTCTCCAGCCATTATTAATTAATCTTGCTGTTTCATACCAGTAGTCACGTTTCCGAACTATTATAAAAATCTTTAAAAACTATTTTTATGCGTTTTCGTGATCATTCACTTTATAAATATGCCTTCCAGACAGCTTCACTGCATTGGTCAAGCAAACCGTGGGAATATCTATATGAAGATCTTCCCACAGAAAAACCTTTGTTACGTTCAGCTATTTTGACAAGTGTGTTACTCTAGAAGACTGCGCATGTCTAATCTTTAGCTTGTTGTTTTTAAAAATTAAAATATTAATATTAACTTGCTTTACTTCAAAGACATTTCCTAGCTGTATAATTTTTGTTGTTTTATTACTTAAAAGTTTGTGAAAGATATTCCGTTCCTTAAGTAAGAGATGTATGGAAATTTATAGAATTGTCGACAAAAACATTGATAGCTAACCAGTGTGTTTACAATACCTAGTTTTAGTTTTATAGAAGTATTGTTAATTGTAAGAGTATCGGAATAAATATTAGTTCAGTAATAAATTATATATTTGTATTAAATGAAAAGAAATTAAAACAGCTACAAGATTTTAAGTCACTAGACAAAAATCACCATCGTTACAAATAATAGTATGTGTTCGGGACGATTTACTTTTATATATTTTTTAATTTATAGTTTACTTAATATATGACGTTTGTTTGTTTGTTTGTTGAACTTCTCGCAAACCTACTCCAGGGCTATCTACACAAGCGTCTCTAATTTGGAAGTGCTAAAGGGAAGGCAGCTATTTATTAACACCCATTGCCAAATTTTGAGCAACTCTTTACCAACGAAAAGTGGGATTTACCGTCATACTATAACGCCCACACGGGTGAATGAGCGATCACGTTTGGTGACGAGAATCGAACCCGTGACCCATATATTGTGTGTCGAGCGCGACGTATGAAGAAACTTAACGCGTTTACTTCGCATATTTCAGTTTCCTAGATATAAGTTATGCTATATATTTGTTATATTGTGCAAACAGATGCTCCTAGAGTTTTGGAGAGCATCTTTTATTTTCGCATTAGTTCTAGTCAGAAATTCTCAGCAATCTCTATCTCTCTCTCTTTTTTTTTTTCGTACAATGAACGTTTAACAAATCTACTTACAATATTAACCATACTTACAATGCTAGTAATAACACAACTACTACTTTTTTTTGTTCATCTATTGGTTAATTCCTTGAAGGGGCGGTGCTATTGATATTTAATAGTTATTGTTAGAAGTAGTTACTTCAGTATTACGTTAATAATTTGTTTTGTGAGTATGGAAACCTATGAAGATAAGAAACGGACAGATTTCTTTTATTCACTGTATCCTATGAACAGTTCCATGTTCAAGGAACTGTTACGATTATTTCCGAACGATCTTTCTAACCGCGACCACTGTAAACCATTTAAAGGTAAATGTTCTTTCTTTCTTGCTTGTTTTTATTGTTATTATTATATAGACAGTATACATCACTTAGTTGTTTGATTCGGTTTATATTTATATATTATAGCAGTGTCTAACGTTACGGGCCCGGAAATTCATAATTTGAGGAGAGAATTTATGACAGTTGTGTTGATTGGCTGAAAACACGTACGATACGCCTGTTGTAGCCTATGGATTTCTCTTAAGAGTACAGATTTCGTACAGTATGTTAACTAATATCGACCGTGAGAGTTCTCACTACATATTAACACTCAAACAGGCAACCAGTACTGACTGCCATAACTCATGTAGATTTCGGGCCCGTATTGGCAAGTTTACGGCACTCACATAATATTAATTTTTGACCTGATAAACTGTAATGCGGATACTAGAAATTAATGTTAAGCATTAAGGTTCCATAATCCAGATTCTGAGAGCTAAAATTACCGTAGGATTGCCGTAATCTTAAAATGTGGATTTGCGTGCCTGTAACGCTATATACAATGTCTGTTTGCATAATTACTCACCAGAGAAATGGTATAAAAATGATAGTTAAATTATCATAAGCTCCAGCGTATATGTTGTCATAACATTCACTGATTCAGCTGTGTAAAAAAATGGAAAGTGACTGAATCCCTGAATTTCAGTTTATTGACGGTAGGCTACTGCTGACCTCTGCTGCATTCCATGTGGTCAATAGTACAAAACTTAAGAACGGCTACACCTGAACCTTTGGGGGGGGGGTGAAAGCCGCACCAAGGAAAAATTTGTCAAACGGGCCACAAAAACGACCACGATCCATTTAAAAATGTTAAACTTTTACTCTTTTTTTCAAATGTTAAATGGTAACGAAAATAACCATTACAGCACATTTGATTTTTTTTATAAATATACATGTTGCGGGACTAACACAAAATTGTCCAGACGGGGCGCTAAAACGTGTCTGAAGTTATTTTAATCAATTTCACATTATTACTCAATCCTTAATGTACACATAACAAAAATAGAAAGTGGTCTATAGAATATTATTTTACTTTAATTATTTAGTTATTTATATTTTGTAAATAAAAATGTTGCTGTACCAACCCGAACTACCCAGATAAGACTAAAGGCATGAATTTGATCGCACTGTCGAGATACAAGAAATGTGATTTGGTAAAAATGTTCCACTGTACAGTGCAGAACACTTTGGCTCGTTCATCGTAACAGTTAATATCAAAACTGTGAATTACTTCGGATAAGTTGCATTCTCAAACCTTGCATGAATTCTGGAATTCAGTAGTGTTTGTTTCTTTCTATTCGGCTACATGATGATAATTTATTGCAAGGGGGTCAAGAAATATATTTACTGAAACTGTCATTTTGTAAAAAAATATGATTATTACTATTAGAACAATATATATCATTTGTTAATAAGACTATCCTCCTGTCTGCCTCCTGCATTCGCACCTATACTGTTGTGGTATGTACATCTCGAAAGGGAGGAATGATCTGATGTGGTACTTTTTCTCGAGAGGGAGGAGTGGTCCCATACTGTTGTGGTACGTGTATCTTGAGAGGGAGGAATGATTCCATACTGTTTTAGTACGTGTAACTCGAGAGGGAGGAATGATTCCATACTGTTGTGGTACGTGTATCTCGAGGGGGAGGAGTGGTCCCGTACTGATGTGGTACGTGTATGTCGAGGGAGAGGAGTGGTTCCATACTGTTGTGGTACGTGTATGTCGAGGGAGAGGAGTGGTTCCATACTGTTGTGGTACGTGTATGTAGAGGGAGAGGAGTGGTTACATACTGTTGTGGTACGTGTATCTCGAGAGGGAGGAATGATTCCATACTGTTTTAGGTACGTGTATCTCGAGGGAGAGGAGTGGTTCCATACTGTTGTGGTACGTGTATCTCGAGGGAGAGGAGTGGTTCCATACTCTTGTGGTACGTGTATCTCGAGGGAGAGGTTTGGTTCCATACTGTTGTGGTACGTGTATGTCGAGGGAGAGGAGTGGTTCCATACTGTTGTGGTACGTGTATCTCGAGGGAGAGGAGTGGTTCCATACTGTTGTGGTACGTGTATGTCGAGTGAGAGGAGTGGTTCCACCAAAGCAGAGAAGTCCAAAACTCGACAAAACAAGTGATTAGTTATATCTCATGTGTGGGTGCTTATTCTGTATGGGTCTAACAGTTGAGCCACAAAGAACAATACAAAAATCATAGTCTAGTGCAATTTAAAACAAACAATGGACCACTAATTTACAATACACTGTTACATAAGAAAATAATGTTTAATTTGTGAATAAAGAAAACGGTTTGATAGTTTTGATTTTAATTACAGATTATAAGTGTTATTTTATTACAAGTCTAAATTTTTACAGTAAGGAAAAATATTTTAAAAACAGATGCGATGTTTCGATTAATGGTGCGATCATTCTCAAGCACTTTCCTTACTGTAGTAACTGTAACTTGTAATATAATATCAAATGAAACTGATGTTGAACCAGTAAGAGCAAAGAAAACTTTAATTAACCAATAACTTTTTCTGGTGTGTGTTCATTCTCTTTTTCACGAGCCATAGTTTAAAACTACAGAAGAGTGTTCCAAAGTTAAAATGTAAAATGACAGAGTTAACCTTCTATCTAGACAATGTGAAATCCAAGTTCCAACTTCGATTCCACTGGTAAATAATAATAACACGTTACATAAGTCTTCGCTAAACTGTGAAGCAACTGACATAAATGTTCCCTCACTGGCAATCTTAAACACAAGCCAATAACACGCAACACGAAAAACCAAACTGGAGCTTGCACAAATATAAATGAACATTACCCTTCCGTAATCGGAGAACTTGAGGAGCCCTCGCCTATAATTTAATGTTATTCAAAAACAAAATATATACTGTGTGATTCTATGAAAATCTCGCAAAATCCTAGTAATAGTCGTGTATGAATATTTGTAACGTGTGTAGAAAATCTTTGTAAATACTATTTAAATCTTATCTAAACCGATCTGAAACTAGTAAAAATCTGCATCAAAATCTCTGACCAGGTCAAAGTCAAAAACAGTTTACCCAAGGATGTTAAGGGACTAGAGTTTCTCGTTTTCCGCCCTTGAATGGTTTAAATTGAATTTACTTTTCTGGGGTTTTGTTGTATGAAATAACGGAGATAAGTTGGGTAACCTTGACTGTGGCTGAGATTGAATTTCAGGTGGAAAGGGACACAAGAAAACAGACGAAGATGAGGAGGAGGAGAGCTTGGATGAGTGTTATTTTCTGCATTAGTTGTATTGCTGTATTCCTTTTTCGTTCCAATACAATAGTAGAGGCCCTATTCAATGCTGAGTGGGTTCTTTTGTTGAACTGTTATTTTTTGGATTATTCTGGTTGTGGTTTCTGTTTGATGTCGATGTTCGTGAGTAATGTTTGATTCCTGTATTTTTTAATACTTGACGGTAACTCGCATTCCAAGCAGAGGGTAATACCTTTCTTTTGTATTGCTTCTGTCTGTTACAATCACTTAGGATTGTAGGCACCCCTAGAGAGCTGATGAGTTTCTCGAATGATCCGAGCATGTTCGGGAGGCCCTCTTCGTTAGTATATAAGCCTGGCAGAGAAAGCCAGCGGGAATGAATGAAGAGAGAGCAGTACTTACTTTGAGTTCCGAGTAATTTATTATTTTATTAGTTTCGAGATAGTGAGCCATAAAGTGTGTGTTTTGCACTCGTCGAGAGCGAAATTATCGAGATTGTGAATCGCTGTGATTTATAGCATGTATTATAG
>NW_013668018.1:175015-176645 GCF_000517525.1 Limulus polyphemus | reverse complement strand
TAAGTTTAAAGTGACGAGAAACGTACTGATTGTGGAACTTCTGTGTACTAAAAATTTGTATCGAGGAAGAATAAACTGGTTTAATCAAAAAAGGACTTGTATCGCCTCAGATCCTCAGAAAAAAGTTTTACCGGAAACAAACAAACAAGCAGATACATAACAAGTTGGTGTCAGAAAAAAAAGATGGAAACGAAAAGTGGCAAATCAAACTACGACTTAGCAGATTTGAAGGCAGCAATACATGAACAGCAAAAGAAACAACAATAATGAGAAAGAAACAAGAAGAGAGGCTACAGCAGTGGTTGGAGGGGAAAGAAAATAAACAAGAAAAGTGACTACAGCAGTGGTTGAAGGAGAAAGAAAAGAAACAAGAAGAGAGATTACAGCAGTTGTTGGAGGAAAAGAAAAGAAACATGAAGAACGAGAAAATAAACAAGAAGAGAGACTACAGCAGTGGTTGGAAGAGAAAGAAAATAAACAAGAAGAGGGACTACAGCAGTGGTTGGAGGAGAAACGAAATAAACAAGAAGAGAGACTATAGCAATAGCAAGAAAACCAGCACCAATGGCAACTGGAACAAGAAAGGAAACAGGAAGAAAGTCTCCAACAGTTACAGAAAAGTCAGCAACAGTGGCAACTGGAACAAGAAAGGACAGGAAGAAAGTCTCCAACAGTTACAGAAAAGTCAGCAACAGTGGCAAGAAGAACAAGGAGAGAGAGTACAACATCAGCATGAAGTACAAGTGGAAAGGATTAGTAAATTTCAAAGTGAATTAAATACATTAGAGGACGATTTACTGTCTTTTACACAGGGAGGATATATTAGCCATGTACCTAATCAGCCCCAGACAACAGGAAGCTCCTTCCAGGCCCTGCAGCTAAACCCTAATGCAGACATCTTCAGTCCTGCTAGATGTCACATTTCAGACATCAGTGTCAGCAATAGGGATGATCTAGTACGAAGGAAGCCACAGGAATTCGATGGGAAGGCACCATGGGAAGTATATAGAGCACAATTTGAAGACATATGAAGAGCCAGTGTAAGAAGAATACTACCAATACATCACCTTCGGGGAAACCGGTAGTGGTTGGTGTTGAGGGATGCACACCAACCCCCATCATGAAAGTCCCAACAGCTAAGTGTAAAATGGCAAGCACACATAGTGTCTACGTGACAGGAAAGCTGGATGGCAAAAAGTGCAACTTTATCATAGATTCTGAATCTCAGCAAACCCTTGTGAGTAACAAGGTGCTAGATTACAAAGGAGTACCAGAAGGCATACAGAAGCTCTGTGGTGTGACAGGACATTATGCAAGGTTGTGGAGATCAGTGTGGGTAACTATTAAGATCATGGACATAAAGGACAGACACAGAGTATACTTGACTGACATTGAAGACCCATGCATATTAGGGTTAGACTACTTACTACCGAGGAAGAGTGTAGTTAGCTTTGATAAAATGACGTTTGGGAACAACAAAGGCCAAATTCTGCATCTGTTGATTTGCATGTCACAGCACTTAAGTCAACTACAATACCCCCTATGTCAGAGAAAATAATTTTGGGGTAGAATAAAAGAATATCCCTAAGGAAGCCCGATGCCTATGGAAGCAGTGGAAGACCCATCCAGG
>NW_013668018.1:168411-174015 GCF_000517525.1 Limulus polyphemus | reverse complement strand
CATGTTGGATTGGAAAGATAGACCAGTATAATTATGATATTGAATACATAGAAGGAAAATCTCATGGAAATGCCGACGGACTGAGCCGAAGACCCTGCAGAAATGATTGCAGACATTGCTGCAAAAGAGAGGTTAAACTAACCAGGTGCCATCAAGGTGAAGTCAAAGGGACTGAAGGAGTTGATAATGGTGAAGTGGAACCAGGTATAAATATTAAAGCAGAACAGGAGAAAGACCAATATTTGAAGCCAATAATTGATTTTCTTAAAAGCAAGTGTTTTGTGCCCTGCTTGGGAGAAGGTGTCTAGCTTAAGCCTTGTGACAAAGAACTATTAGGCACAATGGGACCAGTTGAAGCTTGAAGAAGGTATTCTTGTCCAGAGATGGGAAACTGCAGATGGGAAAGTGACGACCTGGCAAACAGTTATACCGAGAAAGTTACAGGAAGTTGTGCTGCGTCAATCCCATGATAGTTTAACAGGAGGACATCTTGGAGTTAAAAAGGCATTGAGTCATCTACGACAGCGATTTTACTGGATAGGTATGAGGCAAGATGAGGAAGAATGTTGCAGGACCTGCAGTACATGTTGTACTAAAATGGGATCCAAGCATAAGGGACGTGCTCCAATGAAGTTATATCAAGTTGTATCAGGGTAACTGATGATGACAAAACCTTGTCGAAACGTTGTACATTTGCTTTTATGTTGAACTTATATTAGAGTTTTTCTTCATTACCCATTCAAGCCGTCTCCAACCATTATTATATCAAGTTGGTGCACCAGTGGAAAGAGTAGCCATCTACATTGCTGGTCCTCTGCCCCAAGCTCGTGCTGGAAACAGGTACATTTGTGTGGTGATGGATTATTTCACCAAGTGGCCTGAGGCATATGCAATACCAAATCAGGAAGCTACAGCTGTAGCTTCAGCTATTAGTGATTTCTTTCAGGTTTGGTATGCCAAACAAACTGCATTCCAATCAAGGCTGTAACTTTGAATCACTTGTGTTTCATGAATGCTGCAAGTTGTTTGGCATATGAAAGACCAGGATAACGCCACTTCACTAGTTGTCTGATGGGATGGTAGAAAAGTACAACTGGACACTGGGACAGGAATTGGCAAAGTTTTGTAATAGCTGCCAAGATGACTGAGATCTCTTGCTCCCCCCCCCCCACTGTTGATGGTCTATAGAACAGCAGAGCATGAAGCCACTGGATACACTCCAGCAAAACTGATGTTTGGTCAGGAACTTCGGTTGCCAATGGACCTGATAACAGGACGCCCACCTTACGAAGAGTTGCCTGAAAATGTGTCAGAGTTCGTGATAGTGTTATCTGAAAGGATGGATGATATTCACCATCAAGTGCGTTCAAACTTGAAAATGTCTGCTGATTCCATGAAGCTATGTTATGATAAAAAATCTACTGAAGTCAGCTTTGTACCAGGAGACAAGGTGTGGTTGTATAATCCCAGGAATACCAAAGGGAAGTCTCCTAAGTTATTTTCTCCATGGTAAGGCCCATATGATATAGTGGATCGTCTCTCAGACGTGACTTTCCGAATAAAATGTGGTTGGCGAGGTAAGCCAAAGGTGGTACATGCCAACAGGCTTTGACATTATCATGGTCCAGGACATTTCAGTTGGAACGAAATGAACAACAGAAGGAATGACTCTGCTGAAGACGTGTCACCTGAAAAAGCCACTGTTGAAGAAGAAACTCTACCCAGTTTTGAGAGGGAAAGCAGTGAAGCCGTTAATGAAGTTACTACTACTAATGTGACTGCTACCAATAATGGTACATTTTCTGATGGTGTAGATGAATCCCATGTGAAGCAGAAGCCAATGAGATGGAGACCAATACGAAAGAAGAAGTGTTCTGTAATATTAAAAGACTTTGTTGTATTTTAATTTTGTGTTTGTAAATTCTGTACATTTAATTAAGTTATTGTTAATTATCTGTTGGTTTAATGTAAGTAGCTATTGTTTGGGAAGAACAATACTAAGGAAGGGGCAGTGTTACGACAGTGGAAGTCACTTGATGCTGCTGATGAGTTTCTTGAATGATGGGGAAGTCCGAGTGTGTTCGCGATGCCCTCTTCATTAGTGTATAAGCCTGGCAGAGAACGCCAGCGGGAATGAATGAAGACAGAGCAGTACTTACTTTGAGTTCCGAGTAATTTATGATTTTATTAGTTTCGAGATAGTGAGCCGTAAAGTGTGTGTTTTGCACTCATCGAGAGCGAAATTATGGAGATTGTGAATTGCTGTGATTTATAGTGTGTATTATAGAAGTTGTTAAGTTTGAAGTGACGAGAAATGTACTGATTGTGGAACTTCTGTGTACTAAAAGTTTGTATCGAGGAAGAATAAACTGGCTTAATCAAGAAAGGACTTGTATCGCCTCAGATCCTACGAAAGAATTCTTACCGGAAACAAACAAACAAGCAGATACATAACAAATTGGTGTCAGAGAGAGGGACGAGAAGAGGCAAACAAGCAGATACCTAACAGAGCATTACTTAGGACTAGGTATTTTCTCACTTCTGCAATTGTCACTTTATCTAGGATGTGGCTACCACTTTTCTCACTTAGAAAACACAGATTTTTGAAGGCACCATTGTTGTTGATACCATAATTTATATGGTGATAGGTTTCTTTGCCATCAGGGGAGAATTAATATTTAGTAGTTGGAAGAAAGAAGTTAATTTAATTTTGTTTTTGCTTTTTTTTGTAATCTTTCCAAGTGTGAAGAATATATATTCAGTCATTTAGTTGTTTTGTGGAATATATGCTTGATATTCGGTAATCTAGTTGTTTTGAGGAATATATGCTTGATATTCGGTAATCTAGTTGTTTTGTGGCATATATGCTTGATATTCGGTAATTTTGTGCAGTTCTCTAACTTGGGTGATTAATCTTGTTTTATGGATATTTTTGTTTTCGTTTGAAGTGTGTTTAAAGCCCTTAGGATATTTATTCGTGATATGGCTTAGCTGGGACATTTTTTATTTGTCTGTTTTATGAGTTTGAGGAATTTTGTAGTTTGTGTGAGTTTTATTTTGCTGTTGTATATGTTTATGTGAACCTGTTTAACTTCTTGTAGGCGTTTTCCTAGTTTTGACCAGCAAATTATGAATTTAGTTTTGGGTTGAATATTACTCTCCATTTGGAGAACCAAATGGACGAACAAAAAATATTCCATGCTATCAATGAAAGCGACTACGTTTGATGATTAATGTTTTAAATGTTGTTTCAGTGAGTATGATAAAATGGTCAGTTGGTTGTCAGTTTTTTTCTGAAGCTGTTTTGCATTTCTGAAATTAAGTGATTGGTTTCTAAGAAGCTGAGTAGTCGTTTGGTGTTAATTTTTTCAAGTAGTTTGCGTGTATTTGTTAAACTTATTGGTTTGTAGTTTTCTGAGTGTTGTGATGACTTAAACTGGTTTAGATGTCGTATCATTGCTTATTTATGCTGTTTTCCAGTTACTTTTATGTGTCCTGAACGTAAGATTAGTGTGAAAATGCTTGCCAAGTGTTTGAGTAAAATGATTGGTCCATGTTTTAGGCAATATTTGGAATATTGCCTTCTTCTGTTGATTTGTTTTTTAATGTATTAGTGATGTTTTTTGTCGGAAATAGTCTCATTTGTATGACGCGTTATTTGGTATTCCTGTTGTGTTATTGTGTACTGGAAATATACGTTTTGGTTGTGTGAGATATATTTGTCGACTTTTGGTTTGGAATTGTCGAAAGTATTATGGTCTGGTAGTGTTCAAGTTGTTTGTAAGTGTTGTAGAAATACTGTTTTCTGTTGTTGTTGTTGATTTGTTGCGTGACTTGGTTGTCATAGTGGAGTGTAGGGTAAGTTCTTTGAGTATTTTTCGAGTTACGCGCTGATTTAATTTTATCCCCGAATGTGACTAGATTTTTGTAATTTTCAATCGAGCTTTTTACGTCGTTGCTTCTTGATGAGTAATTTAACTTTTCTAGTTGCTTTGTTATATTGGTCTAATATTTGATCTGTCTTACAAGATCAGAAGAACAAAATCCGTTAACTAACAGTGTAGTACTGTATGTACTTTACTCTCCTTTCTAGCTTAATAGTAAATTTTGAAAAATTTCGCTGCTCTCTCTCGTTTGGCACATATTATTGCAGGAGAAGACAACAGCAACAAATTTTTGACGGTTATTTAGATAAAAAATCTTTAGTATTACAATGTTTGTAATTCAAACCATTTGACGTCTAGGGTGTTCGAAGATTATTAAATCTTCCTTCGCCCCGCACCAGGAATAGTTGTGGAAATAACGTGGAATGATGACAAACTACAAGGTTTTTGTGTGAGAGGTTATGTCGAAAAGAGACAAAGGCCAGGCAGGTCCAGCGGCGAGAAGATCCGAGGAGATGAGAAGTGTGGACAAAATACGGGCCTTGACAGGTCCTGGCAGGGATTTATAAATCCTAATGCTCTGAGAAGATCCCAATAGAAAGCCGATCAGTGCCTAGATAAAGTGCAGTCTTGAGTTAAAGTTGATCGTTCTGAAAAATACTGAAAGAAATGTAGATGATGAGACATATTATAAGTTACTCACTTTTAGCAATACTGTGTGTGGTTGTTGTCGTGCATAAAGTTATACGTATGTCCTCCTGGGTAGTGGCTATGGAAGGAAAGAGTGAAGTGAGAGAGTTGCGATCCCTAGCTTTGTTGTAGTATTTACTAGCGAGTTTCACTAGTCTGTTTTTAATAGTAGGTCAGTTCTGAGTAATGTTCTACATAGTGTGAAGGTGTGTAATATGGGAGATGGTATGCTAGTCGTGAAGCCCGGGTTTGTAGTTTAGTGACATGGTGTTCTTTCATGTTGCAAGTAATCTTGTATCAGTATTCCATTATAGGCCTAATGAATGTTTTGTAAATATGAGGAATAGTTTGTGATGTAAGCTGTGTATATGGTGGCTTTATTTTCTTGTGCCATAGAAATATAAGTTAAAAATTAAGACCGAGTCATTTTTCGAGATTTTGCCCCGGTCCTGCAAGCTTCCAAAGTTAGTGCAATAGCCAGCCTTTGCTACCGCTTGGTTTAAAAATTGAGTCAGAAGCAGTGATGTCACTGCTGGTAAACAAGGCCGGCGTCTTCTCTGTGCGTGGAAAACTGTCGGTTTATCGGAAAACAATTCGTTTTAGTTGTTGTTTTCTAGACAGATTTCATTTGACAGACGTTGTGAATGTAATTATTCGTGAGTAAACAAGTATGGTTTTTCGCTGTGTTGTTTATGGATGTGGGAACAAGGAGGTATCTCTGTACGAGTTTCCGCCTTGTCAGACAGAAAACAGCACATGGCCTGGACAAAGTTCGTATCAGAAGCTCGAGATAAATGAAATCCGCCGAAAGATACTATGCATGCAGTGATCACTTATTAGTATCAGACTTCGAGAATAAACTGCAATTTGATATGGGATTTGCAACAACCAACCAAAAAAAAAAAAAAAAACAAAAAAAAAACGGTGACTGAAGAAAGATGCAGTGCCAAGTGTGTATGTGAAGTTTGAGGGATATCATCAGCACGGCGAGCAGCAGCCAGGCTCGTGCTAGTGGCACATCACGCTCTTG
>NW_013668018.1:164395-167503 GCF_000517525.1 Limulus polyphemus | reverse complement strand
AAGGTTGAACTAGTGATGTGACTCGGAGTTCTGTTGTAAAGATTGAACAAGAAATGTGAGTCGGAGTTCTGTTGTAAAGATTGAAGTAGTAATGTGACTCGGAGTTCTGTTGTAAAGATTGAACAAGAAATGTGAGTCGGAGTTCTGTTGTAAAGATTGAAGTAGTAATGTGACTCGGAGTTCTGTTGTAAAGATTGAACTAGTGATGTTACTTGGAGTTTTATGGTAAGAGTTGAACTAGTGATGTGGTTCAGAATACTTTACTGAGTTGATTTTGTGATTCGGCTCTGAATTCTATGCTAAGGGTCAGAGTTCTATACTACATACTGTACCAGCGATGAAGCTCATCTATATTGAGGTTGAACTAGTGATGTGATACAGAGTTGTATACTAAGTGTGAAAATAGTGATACGGCTGAGAGTATTATATTAAGAGTTGAATTTGTTATGCAGCTCAGAGTTCTATAGTAAGTACTGAACCAGTGATCGAGCTCAGAGTTGTATATGAGGTTCAACTAGTGATGTGACTAGTAGGATATCTATTGGAAACGACGCTGATAGATACAACCTCCCTCTGTCGTCTTGTACAGTTATTTAAATTCCTTAAATGTAAACACTTTGGTTCACTGAGAATAGAAGAAAAACATTTCTATAGCTGAAACAATTAGTCTTGTCCTTTTACTTAGGAGACAAGCTTTCATCCGGACAAAAGAGCTATTCGTTAGGTCGAATCTGTATTTTGATAGTGGTGTTTATTTTACAGAAATCGAGCAACCGTATTGTTGTAGTGAGATTTTCTACAAAAATCCAGTAGCTGTATTGTAGTGGGTTTTGTTTTTCCAGTTAAAGATAACCAATAGATGGGTGCAGAGTTAAACGAGAATGTAGACAGTTGACAGGTTCTAACACAAGTATGTACAGAGTTGCAGATAAACCAAAAGTAGGATTACAGAGATAATAAATACAAGAGTTGTATAGATACCGTTAGATACAAACATAACAAAAGCTAACTAATCACAAGAATGAATATTGTCAGAGATAACCGACTGTAAGAATATGTAACAAATATCAACATTTGAATTAACTTGTCAATCGTTTATAACCTGAAAATGGAATGTTGTTTAACATCATCCATTTAATACTTGACGAAATAATATTTTTTCTTCTATTAACGGCTTTATTATCTGTTGGGTGAATGTTTATCGTTCTCTCCAGACACGGATTGTGAAGAAAACTTGAACATTCATCTTGTATGCGCGCGCGATGTCACTAAATACAAATCCACTGTCGCTAATTATCAATATATAATATTAATGTTTCTATGTATATTTTACTATCATTTAGTACATATCGAAATTATTAAACAGTTAGAATTAGAAACTTTCAAACAGACGTGTTATATACGTAGGAATTATTGACTAGACTTTGGAAGTCATAGAATTACCTTAATTTCACTAATTAGAATGAAAATTGTCTGAACTAGTGATGTTGCTCAGAATTATATACAGAATATAGAACTGTTGATGTGGCACAGAGTCCTATACTAAGGGTTGGACTATTGATATGGTTTAGAATTATACACTAAGGTTGGATTTAGTGATGTGGCTCAGAACTGTATACAGAATATAGAACTGTTGATGTGGCACAGAGTCCTATACTAAGAGTTGGACTATTGATATGGTTTAGAATTATACACTAAGGTTGGATTTAGTGATGTGGCTCAGTGTTCTATACTATGGGTTGGACTAGTAATGTAGCTCAGAATTGTAAACTAAGGATAGAACTAGTGATGTGGCTCAGAATGCTATACTGGCTGTTTAATTAGCGATGCGGAAGATATATTTAGCACAACGATAACTGTCATGAACCATGCATGTTTAATACCACTGTCTAGTATAGCAAATTAAGCTTTAATATGAAATTTTTTAATTAATATATATATATTGTTTTAAATCAGTTTGCTAATGCAAATCCAGAGCATATTTACTAAAGAGAAATGGCTATAATAAACAAGCTAGCAATTTTACACGTTTTCTTTAGAATCTGAGGACAGTTGTCTCCATTTGAACCAACATGAAGTTCATGATCCTTCCAATAAGTTGCCACAACGGGCAGAGGAATCAAGAAAGTTGATAAATAAACGTCATCAAACGTTTTGCGTGTTTTGTAAGAAAAATGGGGAGGATATTCAGTTTTGTGAAAACCATATCTTGAGGGATAGAGAAGGACGTGTGGTGTGCCCTGTGTTGCGTGCTTACAACTGCCCCATCTGTAACAATCGAGGCGGAGACTATGCTCACACTGTCAGCTATTGTCCACAGAGGCGGAACCCAATCTCTACAGTGGCAACACTTAATACCAAGAGGACGTCTATTGGAAGACGACGTTGGTAGATACAACTTCCCTCTGTCGTCTTGTACAGTTATTTTTAATATTCTGTTTAAGATGTTGAAAAAAGAAAATTCCTTAAATGTAAACACTTTGGTTCAGTGAGAATAAAAGAAAAATGCTATAGTTGAAATATTAGTCTTGTTCTTTTCCTTCAGAGACAAGCTTTCATCCGGACAAAAAGGGAAGGTGGAGCTTTAGAGCTATTCGTTAGGCCGAACCTGTATTTTTATAGTGATGTTTGTTTTACCGAAATCGATCAACTGTATTGTGGTGGGATTTGTTTTTACAATTGTAGATAACCAATAGTATGGATGCAGAGTTAAAGAAAAATGTAGACAGTTGACAGGTTTTAACACAAGTATGTACAGAGTTGTAGATAACCAATAGTATGGATGCAGAGTTAAAGAGGAATCTAGACAGTTGACAGGTTTTAACACAAGTATGTACAAAGTTGTAGATAACCAATAGTATGGATGCAGAGTTAAAGAAGAATGTAGACAGGTTTTAACACAAGTATGTACAGAGTTGTAGATAACCAATAGTATGGATGCAGAGTTAAAGAAGAATCTAGACAGTTGACAGGTTTAACACAAGTATGTACAGAGTTGTAGCTAACCAATAGTATGGATGCAGAGTTAAAGAAGAATCTAGACAGTTGACAGGTTTAACACAAGTATGTACAGAGTTGTAGCTAACCAATAGTATGGATGACAGAGTT
>NW_013668018.1:160726-163511 GCF_000517525.1 Limulus polyphemus | reverse complement strand
CACGGACTATCGTCTTAAACCTAGCCCTGTAGACTTCGGACTGATTGTGGGTTCAATACCTGAGTTCTAGAGCCGCTACCACTGCTCTATAGTTGTGTCTGTCGACTGCTGTCAACTCTCCAAGTATTTCCAGTGGTTGTCCCATAAAGATCGTTGCCATATATACAGCTTTCTGCTCCTCTGTCCATCCATTCATCTCTGCCAGTAGCTCAAATTGTGCTCTATATGCTTCCCACGGTGCCTTCCCATCGAATTCCTGTGGCTTCCTTTGCACTGGATCACTCCTATTACTGAGATTCATATCCGGGATGTGACTTCTAACGGGACTGAATATGTCTGCATTAGGGTTTAGCTGCGGGCTCTGTAAGGGGCTTGCCATTGTCTGGGGCTGATTAAGTCGATGGTCAATGTTTCCTCCTTGTGTGACAGACAATAAATCGTTTTTTAACGTATCTAATTCGCTTTTAAATTTACTAATGTTTTCCATTTGTAATTCTTGTTTCCTTTCTTGTTCCAGTTGCCAACTGCTGTAATTTCTCTTCTTGTTTCTGTATTGCTGCCATCAAATCTGCTAAGCGGTAGTTTGATTTTCCGTCTCTCGTTTCCATCTTCTTCTCTTTTTTTTTTTACTATCCAACTCTCTGACACCAATTTGTTTCTATATAATATTAATGTTTCTATGTATATTTTACTATCATTTAGTACATATCGAAATTATTAAACAGTTGTAATTAGAAACTTTCAAACAGACGTGTTATATACGTGGGAATCATTGACTAGTAGATAGTTTGATTGCTTAGTTTCCTAGATTGTGGAAGTCGTAGAATGACATTAACTTCACTAATTAGAATGGAAATAGTATTAAATTTATTGCTTGTTTTTTTCTTATCTTTACTTGGTAAATACGTTGCTCCGTCGTTGAAACGCAGGTCTCGGGAGATACTTACTGGATGTGGTCCTCGCGCTAAATGTAAACTGTAATAAAATCCTAGTGTATTTATGTGAGCAGGATATATTCAGTATTGTAGATAATGACAACAACAAAACAATATATACGTTGTGACCATCTTATATATATAGAAGACTAACACATATCTAGTAAATGCTAGGGCATTCTTGAAGGAATAGGATATTTCTAGAAAACGGGTGGCGTAATACTAGTCACGTGACTACGCTGACGCAACAATATATTCAGTATTGTAGATAATGACAACAGCAAAACAATACAGTTTGAGAGACACAAGATTTCCTTTCTATTCCATGATAGCAACATATATATATATATAGTCCCTAATATATGCAGAAAATATTCTATGAATTAATTTTTTCTGGTGCGAAAATATCAAACTTTTTTCGCTTCTGATTCACCATTTACATTCGTAAAACTGCCAGTTATTTCTCTTTGACAAAACAACCTTGTGTTTAGGCATTGTAATTCGTTCTTGTCAGTCGCCGTTGTAAATAAAAATAAAATCACTGATACTTGGGTTAGATATAGCGTCACTAGCACAGCCGAGAATTGAGCTTGATACGCTATACATACGGTTCTCAAGATGAGGTTTTGCCATAATGAGTATTCTTCTTTTCAAAATAAACTACAATGGTGAAAATAGAAACTAAACGATAGAAAGATCTATATTTTCGGTTCTCTGTGATTTGACCTGACAAATTGGAGTTGTTTTGCTGTTTGCTAGAGATTTTCTCTACTTATTGTTATTTTTTATTAAGCACTACCAGAGACAGTAAAAACTTAAAGTTGATGTCGATCTGTAAAATTAGGCTTGTTGAGTTTTCAGTTTAACAGTAACACCCAATTGCAAGTAATCGGCAGTCGGTAACTGCATTATAACTCGTTTATGACTTGAACAAGAACTGGTATTCTGTAGGGATTAACTAAAAGACAAAACTCCGCCTGGAACCGGTGCAGGAACTCGCCACCATTTTGTATAAACTTTACTGCTAAACAGTGGGAGAACTGCTGAACGCAGTAAAGACAAGTTTGTTGCTTTGGCCAACGAAGAAAAATTATGACAGTTGCGCTAAGTGATGTACCGTATTGTCAACAGAATTACAGTTGTGTTAGTGACAAACAGCGTATATAAAAATGCTTCTATGTCTAAATAAAGTGCTAAGAGTAAACTACATTGCATAAAGTTGAAAAAATTATACAAACCTTATATATTTTATGTAAATTATTTTGTCAATTACTAAATAAATTATTAATTTTTTAGATGGAGAATAATTTAAAACAATATTACAAACAAACATCAATTTTCTAAATATTCTAACTTAATATCAGCTGAGTTTTCTTTGCGAGATTTATTAAATAAAATTTAAAACGACCTCCTATACTTTAAAAGTCATGGCTACGTTGCTAAATAGCCTCCCAACGAGTAATATAAATGAAATGGCAAATATTATATGAAGATAAACCTAGATGATCTCGCACCAAGACGCAAATTATCCTCACGAAGAATCACTGCACCCCCCCCTCCGGTGGGTCAGTCAGCAGTAAGATTAAGAACCTACGAATCTAAAATCCGGGGATTGATTGCTCTCAAAGGACAAACCTACATACAACTTTTTTTTTACAAAACATTTCTAAAATACAGATGAATAAAGACAAACCCTTTGCTAGTTATGGAAAGTTGATAAAGTATAGATGAATAAAGACAAACCCTTTGCTAGTTATGGAAAGGTGGTAAAATATAGATGAATAAAGACAAACCATTTGCTAGTTATGGAAAGGTGATAAAATATAGATGAATAAAGGCAAAACATTTAC
>NW_013668018.1:156401-159726 GCF_000517525.1 Limulus polyphemus | reverse complement strand
AATAAAGACAAACCATTTGCTAGTTATGGAAAGGTGGTAAAATATAGATGAATAAAGACAAACCCTTTGCTAGTTATGGAAAAGTGATAAAATATAGATAAATAAAGACAAACCCTTTGCTAGTTATGGATATTTTAGTTCTGTTTTGTCGTTGAGTATTGTAGAAAATTCTAAAGAACAAAATATAACTTTAGTTTAGATTCTTATTTGAGACATATATTAAATAAAATCACAATAACCATCAATACTTGATTATTCTGATTTTATTTCGAATGCATAGTTTTAGAAGGGGAAACAATTATAGACAATCCTCTATATAATGAATCGCGAGTACTTCTAGAACATCTTGTTCTAGAATTATTCTTATTCTAAAATACACTCTTCTACGTGTCGTCTTAGAATATTTAATCAGTGCCAATTCAAACGATATAAACTGTCGCTAAGGTAAATGCTTTCAATCAAGTTTTGTATACTTATGCTAAAAGTGGATTAATAACGATAACTTTCATGTAAATTTAACTTTCCAGTCCTGAAACCTTAAGTGTATACTATTATGTTTTTAGTTTCATCTTATTGCACATGTCATCTCCGATGTGCTACCACTGCAGAAATGGTAATTCTCTGATTAGTGGCAGCGTAGGGTAGAAAGTAGTTAATGCTAATATCTAGTTAAGAAACCTAGCTTTCTTTAGATATTACGTTTTCTTTTTATCTAAGTTAATACTGTCACATGTAGATATTAGTAGCAAAATTCTAATAATTCGTTTGAAATTTTGTATAAACAACAGTAGAATTTAGATTTCGTGCTTGATAACTCATATAGATATGACTAGTAAATATCTTTATTTATTTCATTATAAATTTGCTTTTCAAATTATATTCTATATTTAAGTTCTTAGGTTAAAATTGTTTATATGTTTAGGGTTTGCATAAATACGATGCTTACTTTAGTCATAAGAGATTCACACTTTAAGTATTTGCAGGCTTATTTTATAGAAAAAGGTTTAATAGTTTTATCTTTTCTAGTAAAAAAGATTCACATACATCGTCAACTGGCTGAACATATATGATACTTTGGTGTTATAGTTGTGGTTGCGGCATCTTTTCTGATTGATCGAGTGATGTACAACGTGAAAGTTCAGAGACTGTCATCTTAAGTTCGGAATTGCTAACTCAAAGAGATAACCAGTAAAGTATCGGTTTAGTAGGTTAAAATATTATTTTGATCAAAAATTACATTTTTCATGGTTTACGCTAAGTTTAATTCCCTTTTGGTTTTTTTGCATTATTTTGTAAAATGTTTTACACAAATCATACCCTTTAAACATATAAAGTGTAATTTTATAAATTCTGTAACAGTTGAACTTAAATAAACAAATTTCAAAACTCGATAACGAGTTATCGGTGTATAGATGTACTTTATTTTGGACCAATATTCCATGGATTTACACTGCAGATTTCAAAATTTGTTAAAGTATTTTTAGTTTTCCAAATGGAAGGTTTTTGTCTTCATTCTCCATAGAGACGAAGAACAATCACTATGAAAACCCAAATTCTGAGTTAAATAAGCTGGTGTGGAGAAAGAGAGGTTTTAGAATAGTATAAATCGGCAATTTTAGAAGGACTAAACTTCTGGTGTCCAACTGTCCGCAATGAGCAAGGACTAAACTTCTGGTGTCCAGCTGTTCACTATGAGCAAGGACTAAACTTCTGGTGTCCAACTGTCCGCAATGAGCAAGGACTAAACTTCCGGTGTCCTACTGTCCGCAATGAGCAAGGACTAAACTTCTGGTGTCCTACTGTCTGCAATGAGCAAGGACTAAACTTCTGGTGTCCAGCTGTCCGCAATGAGCAAGGACTAAACTTCTGGTGTCTAACTATCCGCAATGAGCAAGGACTAAACTTCTGGTGTCCAACTGTTCGCAATGAGTATTTTGTTGTTTTTTATGTCGAAGATTATGGGCTCTTGTTGCAGGTGAAGTTTCTCTGCATTTTTTATGCAATAAACACATAGCATAATTATTTTTACATTCAAATGAAATAACTGCCTTCAGCTTGAAGTATGGAAAAGGTAGCATAAGCACCCTGATCAATGTTACAAAACTTTATATTTCGTGTTCATGCACAATAGAACAAGTAACAAAAATTGTAAAAACTAAGTATGATGTCGGAATGGCAAGGCCAAAAAGTCCTGAAACAAGGTTGGGATGAATACACAAGACCATACAAAAACCCCTACATAAGTAGCCAGTAATTATGGAGTCAAGTTTATGGTTATTAGCCACTGTAAGACTGTATAGTACTATTTAGTTTAAATGCTTTTATTCAAACCAGAATTCATGAAACTGACAGGAATTCAACATTTATTTGTAGGTACAAGTTATTCTTGGAAATGTTTGGCTACTTATATAGTGATTTTTGTATGGTTTTATGTACCTTGTTTCTAAATTTTTTGGTATTGCCATCCCTACTTTATACCTAAGTTTTGCATTTTTTTATTAGTTGTTCCCCTCTTTTATAAAAAAACAATTTCATTGAAGTAGGTTGATAAGTGAGCATTTGTTTTATTTGTATAATTCATGGTAATATATATTGTTAATATGGTATCAGTTTTGTTACTTTCTCTAACTTTGGATTACATTCCAGTGAAGCTGGAATAGTTTTTCCAGGACGGTACAAGTACCCCAGAGCGCTGAACCGACGTTAAGGGTATATACACAGAACCCACACCTTCCAACTTCACCCCACTCCAACTCATAGTATATGCATAACAATCGACTCCACCACATGCTAGGGTCATGTCGATTAATAGGGAGGACATCATACAGATCCTAGGCCATGAAATATGATACCACACATACACACACAGCTGTCAGGCTCCGCCCTATTAAACATTTAAAGAAACGTTAGACCACTACATAATATATTGTTGCGTCAGCGAGTCACATGACTAGTGTGACGCCACGTTTCTAGAACTATCCCGTATCTTGGCGAATGCTCTAGTATTTACTAGATATAGGGTAGTCTGGTATATAAAAGAGGGTGACAGGGGAGATAATGGAATGTGTATGTAGACAGTGAGTAATTGATCTGCAGTCAGAGAGTATTATTGAAGCTGAGCACGTTCGTTGATATAGCGTTTGTTATAGAGCGATTGTTGAAAATAAGTGTATCATAAAGTTATATTCGGAAAGAATAAACCAGTTTTATTAAGTAAGGACTTGTGTCGCTAAAGTTTCGTCGGAACGAAGTTACGGAAAATTAAGTAACAAACGGAGACGTAACAAATTGGTGTCAGAGAGTGGGATAAAAAAAAGAAGAAAAA
>NW_013668018.1:153102-155525 GCF_000517525.1 Limulus polyphemus | reverse complement strand
TAATCAGTCACAAGAACGTCGAATCTGAATCACTTGAAAAAAACACGGGGGTGCTTAACTTTTTTTCAGGTGTATATGTGGTTATTGTTCAGGACGAACAATATTAAGGAGGGGGCAGTGTTGCGTCAGCGAGTCACATGACTAGTGTGACGCCACGTTTCTAGAACTATCCCGTACCTTGGCGAATGCTCTAGTATTTTCTGGTATATAAAAGAGGGTGACAACGTGACGGGGAGATAATGGAATGTGTATGTAGACAGTGAGTAATTGATCTGCAGTCAGAGAGTATTATTGAAGCTGAGCACGTTCGTTGATTTTGCGTTTGTTATAGAGCGATTGTTGAAAATAAGTGTATCGTAAAGTTATATTCGGAAAGAATAAACCAGTTTTATTAAGTAAGGACTTGTGTCGCTAAAGTTTCGTTGGAACGAAGTTACGGAAAATTAATTAACAAACGGAGACGTAACAATATTGTTTTGATAATAACAATTTGTTCTGTCATCTAGCGACCAGAAATTAAATTTATTTATGAAAATGGAAATAATATATGATTATAAACTGCACTCGTTCCTAAGTAGCAGTGTTCGTTTTTATTATAACTCACAAAAATACGTGTGGTAGAAGAACAGAATAATATTACTATTGTATGAGCTGTGAAACACTCAATAATGGCAATTAGGTGTTTAAATAAGGCTGTAACTGAACTTTAGCAGTTATTTGTAAGCACCCTAGAGTAATAGACTGAATGTGGCAGCCATTTTTTCTCGGCCCATCCCTACTTACTAAGCACTACCAACGATGTGTAATGTAACTGGTTTGTTTATTGGAAAGTGTAAAAAAAAAGTATTATATTGAAACCACATAAGAAACTATTACATACTGCAGTTTTCTGCAGTATGCTTAACTCCATTTCTCTATATCTGATTTGTTCCTTACAGTATAAGGAATGAAAAGTTTGAAGCAAAAGTAATTTATTTTCCTTAGTTTACACTAATAACTTTGCATTTTGTAAAAACTGTGTATTTATTGCTGTAAGTGACATCAAACTTGTTTCAAAATAATTCAGAGTCACAAGTAGCACTACATGTTTATTCGTATACGATATTTCCATTTTACACAAGCACTTATTCCAGTGTTCCTTTATTAGTTAAGTTCATATCTTTACTAAGATCGAAGGAGAACAATCAGCTTCAAGTAAAAACGACGTAACCTACTAAACATTATTCATGTTCTTATGCTGGTGAAAAGTTCAGAAATGAAGTAGAGATCTCGATATGCAGACGTGCTGGTTAGTTGCCATTTTATAAATGGATATACGTTAAGAAAACATTATGTTGAACCATTAGTTCCAATGTTACTTGAATACCATATTCACCCTAAGATATTTAAATACCTTTCTGAATAATAGTCATTAAATCTACTTATATAAGATATGCCATCAGTTATTTGATATTTTACAAAGCTACTCTTTCTTAAAGTACTTATAAATACATGACGTAAGAAGTATCTTAAATGGTATTTTAAGAACGAACAAGTGATATTAGAGTTTATAAAATTACTACTATGTATTATTGATTAGCGCATAATATACTGTAATGACCAAAGTTCATTCTTCTCTTGTAACTTATGAACGTTCACCAATCTACAAACAACATGTCTGTTGTTCGAACATCGTGTCGTTGGATTACAGAAATTTAATTAATCATAACATCAACTTTCAGTACTGGATTATGGTCGAATATGATTACATCAGAATATCCTCATTATATGACGAAACAAAAATTAGTTTAGATTCCCAAGCCGTTGTATCTGTTTTAATCGTAATTTTCTCTTCGGGATCACTTCTGATTATTCATTCTTACTGTCGTTGCGTTGTAGCTTATTCTGAGAGGAGGAGTGGAGCTTGAAATATGGTAGTGGTCGTCATGATGTTAGAAGAAGTTAGATATAGTGGGCAAATGTATTGGCTGTATCACATTCAAAGGCGTTTATTTCAAAGCAACTAAAGAATACATTGATCCCACTACTGTTTCTTGATTCATTCAATTTCCTGTACCCATACAATAACAAAGTAACATAGTATCTTTCAAATACAAACATAATATCCACCATAACCTAAGTGCCACTACAAATAGCTATTCTTATATGGATAGATAGCTATTTAAATTTCCATTGGAAATGTAAGTACAAAATCACTTCAGCCTATTTGTTCTCATATTTCTTACAGATAATGAGAATTGTTATTATACTGAGGGGTGGAAAAGTGTACCTTTACATCTGAGTAAACGACTTAAAAAGAAAGGAATACTGAAAGTGTGAACAATACCAATAGGTCAACCATGGAACGCAGCTGTGCTCCTCCCCTTAAAAAAGTAGAACTTTTCGTATTACCATTATATTCTTCAAATATATATATATATATA
>NW_013668018.1:149625-152881 GCF_000517525.1 Limulus polyphemus | reverse complement strand
TGGAAATGTAAGTACAAAATCACTTCAGCCTATTTGTTCTCATATTTCTTACAGATAATGCGAAGAAAAATCAATTTAAAATTAATTCATTATATAGGTGATGAATATGTTGGGATGGATGCCATTCTTGCATGTAATCAGAAAAAAGGGTCTGGCAATTAATCGTAAAACATGTACGTCTCGTAATAAATATATAAAAAAAAATGAAAAGTAATGAAAGAGCAACTTTTATAAGAAAATACTTAGTTTTCTTGTACCACCTGCTTGTCGAGTAGTTGCTAATTCTAGGAATTTAAAACAAGTTCAAAATCCCAAAGTAAAGGTTTAATTTGTTTGTTATGGATTTCGCGCAAAGCTACACGAGGGCTATCTGCGCTAGCCGTCCCTAATTTAGCAGTGTAAGACTAGAGGGAAGGCAGCTAGTCAACACCACCCACCGCTAACTGTTGGGCTACTCTTTTACCAGCGAATAATGGGATTGATTTTCACATTATAACACACCACGGCTGAAAGGGCGAGCATGTTCGTTGACAGATATTCGAATCCGCGACTCGCAGATTGCGACTCCAGTGCCCTAACCAAGAAAGCAAACTAGGCCCTCAAAGTAAAGAATGTCAAAAATCACGATTTTCTGAGGGTGGGTTATATAATTCGCATGTAATAGCTTATTACTCAAATACCTTTTGTCGTTTCCAAACATATCCTGACTTATTTCTAACAGTAAATTTGGAAAATGTTTGAATGATTTATTAAAGTTACAGAATAAAAATTTGATGAATCTCAAATATTTTCTTATAACACATTTAAATTGAGAGAATTCTATGTTTCTACTTTGGTTTTTCATATGTAATTTGAAAAAATTCTATTACGCCATCATAAAATATTTTGAAACGTATTTCAAGTAAAATTACATGCTTCGTAGATTTTAAAACACCAATTGTGATTTGATAGAGAACGCGAAATATACAATAGCATATCATCCATTTTGTCATCTCTCCAAATTTTATCTTGCTTATACTACATTAAAAGGGATGTGAAATTTAGGTTAGGAAAACGTGGTGGTAATAGTGACGATAGCTTAGCAGATTGGATGGAATACTTTCAAGCGATGATGAAGAGCCTGTTGCGTCAGCGAGTCACATGACTGGTGTGACGCCACGTTTCTAGAACTATCCCGTATCTTGGCGAATGCTCTAGTATTTACTAGATGGAGGGTAGACTGGTATATAAAGGAGGGTGACAACGTGACGGGAGATTATTGTAATGTGTGTGTAGACAGTGAGTAATTGATCTGCAGTCAGAAGTATTATTGAGCACGTTCGTTGTTATAGCGTTTGTTTAGCGCGATTGTTGAAGTTGGGGGTTTATTCTTTCCGAATACAACTTTACGATACAAACCTGGTTTACATACACAACCTGGCGAGCTAAAGCTTTGCTTTAGAGCAACTTACTTGAATTATCTTTAATTTCGGATAATGGTAATTTTGACGATAAACTTTTGTTAATGAGAACGGTAATTTACCTTGAACAAGGTATACAATATTATCTAGATGATAACTTTGTGCTAGGATATTTGTCTCACTAATTAAAGGAAGCAACTTTAAAACGATCTTTTGGAATATAATTACCAAATTTAGCCCTACCTATTTGTATGTCTGTTAAGTAATAATTCTCCAAGAGGTGCTTCAAACCATTTATTTGTTGATTTAAATAATGAATTTAGCGATTCATCAATACTGTTTGTCACCCATGAATATGTATGGTAAACTGTGCTATCACCCACGTTACAGGTGAACTTCTTGAAGGATATTAGAATAAGGCTTGTTACGTCTCCGTTTGTTAATTAACTTTCCGTAACTTCGTTCCGACGAAACTTTAGCGACACAAGTTCTTTACTTAATAAAACTCTATATGTAAACTGAATTTATCTTTTTTTTTCTGCTTTCAAAAACATGCTCAAAGTAAGTTTTATGTATTTAAACTGTGAGTAACTAGGATGACCCTTGAGAAACGGAAGTTGTCTGCTACCAGAAGGTGCGTTGCCAGGGGGCATGATATAAATACGTCATTATCACCAAGAGGAACGTTGCTAGGGGTGACATCATATGGCTAAGTCACCAACATTATAGTTCTTCACTAATATTTGAGCGAGACATTTCTTTCGCTGATTGTTTTTACATAGTTTTTAGCTCAGTAAACAGTTCTTGACAAAACATTTGATCTTTACATATTATTTCATTATATTTATAGTTCTCTTTTTTATAATTAATATATTGTATCATTTGGTTTCTCAAGCTCGTGAAGTGCAAAGGATGTTTCAACGTCCGTTTATAAAAAACTTGCGTGTTTATGTTTTCTGTTGAGAACATATAGTCTACATTACTTCATGGGATTACAAGTTCTCAGAAACATGTGTTTTTTGGGTTTAATTATTTAGCTGAATATTAATTTTGAATGCTCTCATCCAATTCTGGTAGCGGCTTGCCATGAAAGCATGCTCAAAACCACTGTGCATATGAGTTGAACGGAAGTCGACAAACAGTTCACGTGACAGTTTTTTGTTTTTTTTAAATATATAGGTAGTGGGACTCCAATGCTCTTCAGCGTTGTCTTAGTCTGATGCCGACCAAATTCACATGTGAGCCAGTCTGTAAAAGTAATTATATCAATATCATGTTGTCTTCTTCCACATGATTTTTATTTATCATTCTATTTGTTTCTTTTTTACCAATGTTGTGATGTTTAGTCTAATTCAGCTGCAAAGACACGTACACCTCACAATCAGAAGGAACAACAACAAGGTTCATGGATCTTATTTAGAAGAGATGATCTACCAGAACAATCTCATGCATACAACAACAAGGTTCATGGATCGTATTTAGAAGAAATGATCTACCACAACAATCTCATGCATACAACAGTAAGGTTCGTGGATCTTATTTAGAAGAGATGATCTACCAGAACAATCTCATGCATACAAAACAAGGTTCATGGATCTTATTTAGAAGATATCATGTACCAGAACAATCTCATGCATACAACAACAAGGTTCATGGATCGTATTTAAAAGAGATGATCTACCAGAACAATCTCATGCATACAACAACAAGGTTCATGGATCTTATTTAAAAGAGATCATGTACCAGAACAATCTCATGCATACAACAACAAGGTTCATGGATCGTATTTAGAAGAGATGATCTACCAGAACAGTCTCATGCATACAACAACAAGGTTCATGGATCGTATTTAGAAG
>NW_013668018.1:146210-149050 GCF_000517525.1 Limulus polyphemus | reverse complement strand
AGAAGAGATGATCTACCAGAACAATCTCATGCATACAACAATAAGGTTCATGGATCTTATTTAGAAGAGATGATCTACCAGAACAATCTCATGCATACAACAATAAGGTTCATGGATCTTATTTAGAAGAGATGATCTACCAGAACAATCTCATGCATACAACAATAAGGTTCATGGATCTTATTTAAAAGAGATCATGTACCAGAACAATCTCATGCATACAACAACAAGGATCATGGATCGTATTTAGAAAAGATGATCTACCAGAACAATCTCATGCATACAACAACAAGGTTTATGGATCGTATTTAGAAGAGATGATCTATCAGAACAATCTCATGCATACAACAACAAGGTTCATGGATCTTATTTAGAATAGATGATCTACCAGAACAATCTCATGCATACAACAACAAGGTTCATGGATCTTATTTAGAACAGATGATCTACCAGAACAATCTCATGCATACAACAACAAGGTTCATGGATCGTGTTGAGAAGAGATGATCTATCATATGCATGAGATTGTTCTCCTCTGAGTGTTACGTTACGAAAGCCACGTTCAGCAAAGAATTGAAGATACACATCCATCAATACAGGAACTATGGAAAGAGAGATTAAAGTTTTCCCAATATTAATGATAAGAATTTAAACAATGGACCCTATCAGTGACTAAAGTTATTCATCTTAAATTTGACTAGGTGTTTTTACAGGAACATCGCAATAGTATCATTCGTGTTGTGTGTGATGAGTCAAATAATGTTCATATTCAGTTTAATATTCATTCTAATGTTAATACTATTTTTCCAATTCTTATTACTTTAAATAAATCAAAGTGGTAGAGATTATGTAAACATATTTGTTTCTTAAATTCATATGTAAATCAATTAACTCAAGATGATTCAAAGTTAATATCTGAAAATATAGAAAATCTTAAAAATCTGTTATTTGAAGTTTATGTTGAAAACACTTATCATCTCATACAAAAGCTTAGAAAAGATAATTATTGATGATCCCAGTGAAGTTCGTCATACATGTGTCACGTTAAATCATGATGAGGGTATCTGGATATTTTTTGGACTACCCTGGCTAAGTTGATAAAGATATAAGCTGTATTTCAAGAAAGAGTTGGTAAGTTAAAGTTTCACGAATTTACTGATACGAGTCTCTGGGGCAGAAGTTGTGAAAGATGATTTTATTCAAAAATTATCAGATTTTCTCTGTAAATCTCCTACATTTGATGAGTTCAAAATGTGTTAGAAAACTTTCTAATTTATGTTAATATCATATGTATACTTATCATTATTCTGAATAAAAGAAGACATGAGAATCTCTTTTTGTGTTTATTTAAATTAATTCGTAACAATGATCCGACCATTTGGACTACAACTGATGATAAATCCATGAAAGGAACATTCACATAAAAGCGTTTTCCAACAAAATTATGAACAGATATATATAATTAATATTTTTACCAGAGTTAAATTTCTCTCACAGTTTTCGTTTCGAAACGTTTACAATGCTACTAGTATAATATATACAATATTATCCTTGTATTACTTTTGTATTATAAGTTTACATTCGACAGTTCCTTTTGATGAATCTCCTTATGTGGAGGAAGCCCTAATGAATCAAAATATTATCCTTTATCATTTCAACCATAGTAAATAAAGACCGGGTTTATGACTTTGATCTAGATTGAGAATGTACGCCAATATTTTGAAAGGGTCAGGTCGTTGGTCAGGTCCGAGCTTTTTTCGGGTACATAAGTCTTGTGAAAGTATCGAATAAATTTCAATAGTGTTCATAGCTTCTTACATATCAGTTATGATGTTTCTAGACTGATTAATTTCTAAAATTGACCGGAATTCAGCATAAGTGAGAACATTTATAGTGCTGGGTAAGGCACTACCTAAACGTATCTCAATTCTTAAATTTCCCTATTTTACCAATTTAATTTGTGAATTTCCAGCAGCCATATCAAGCATAAGACAGAGTATATCCTCCCCAGTATTCAGCATATCTTGTATCAATTCGTTGATCTTGAAACTTGTTTTCCCATTCCATATCAGTCTTTGTGAATACAAGTCAGCATCAAAATTTGGTTGTATAGGTCGAGCAGGAATATGTTTTCCATCCACATTAAATTGTACAGATTATTCTTCCAAGATCCGTTAAATGCATTGTTATCAACAAATCCTAAAACAAGAAGTGTCAGTAGTTGATCTAAAAATGCATTATCGATAGATGCTTGTAAGTTTGCCCTATGAATTGAAAATGAATTGCACACTATGTATTTCAAAGGATATGTAGCTGTTCCTTTCTGTGACAGAACAACTGATTCTGACGTTTCTAATGTAGCTAGTATGTGTTGTAGAACAACCTTTATTCCCAATTCTTCGCTTTACATAATAGAAAATTTTTACTTCACGTGAGATTAAGTTTTAAATTTACACCATTGGGCAATAACTTGCTTTGCAAAAAGATATCCGAATGTATATCGCCGATCATGTCGGCAATTTGACTATCTCGTGAATCTACATACCAGTCTTTGACTGCATCATTAAAGTCGAGATCGTCAAAAGTACCAATGTAGTCAATGTCAAATGACTTCTCTTAGCATCTCCACTACAACTCAGTAGATTTTGTGTGTACGACTTATAGGCGTAAAGATTATGATACGATGAAATGAGTTTATCATTCAGGTGTACGTCGCCTTCAGAAAATAGAGAATTAAGAAACAAATTAACAAATTATTATTCTCTTTTTATATTGGTTCCATTAGGTTTGGCAATCTTTGCCTTTACATGAAGATATGATTGTGCTGGATACTTAGAAAA
>NW_013668018.1:134283-145210 GCF_000517525.1 Limulus polyphemus | reverse complement strand
TTTCAAGTTAGATTAACGAAAAACAATAAATATTGATTTTTAAATTGTAACGAAGTTTTATATATTTATTTTAATATCGACGTTGTTTAGATTAAGTTTATATTTAGTAGTGTTGAGCTTGTAGTGTTAGATATGTATTGCGCAACTCCCGCCTATTCTCCAAAAATCTTACGTAACAATACTGGTTAAGGCGTTTACATACACACATATATTGTTGATTCTTACTCTCGAGAATCTTCTACAACCCACACACGCGGTTTTCCACCGTTGAAATTGGTAATGTTTTCGTAAAAAATACTAATGTCCTATGAGAATCCACTGAAGTTAAACGATTTGTAATGTTCGAAATTTATAAATATTCCTGGTCGAATATCTTAAAATTTCCGATTGATAAACGTTCTAAAAATCACAGTTGTAGCTTTCGGAGTTTATAGTATGCTGATTATAGCGAACCAATAATAGACACTCTCTGGCGCGTGGCGTTAGTTATATTTATAGCGTGGGAACGTTTTCTAGAAACTTCGTTGATGTAAGTACGATTCGCCGGGAAGCTAGCTAGCTTTGTCTCCTTGGGCTCATCGTAAATCATCGATAAGATATCAAGGAAGTTCCAGACTAGAAAGAAAACTTTATATTGTTTGTGAAACTTTTGTTTATGAATCATTGTTTGTAATAAATATTTGTAATAATTGTTATTGCAAATTGTACTGTTGTGTGTATATGAAATCGTATTTGTGTGAAAAACAAAGACAATATGTATCAGTCTCGTTGGCAAGTATCGTACATTGACTAATATATCGGCATTTATATAAATACTAAATCCAAAGTACAATTTAACTACTAAATTTAAATTATTTAACTCGATTTCGGACTATTCGAAATTCTAATACGTAACAATTTCTGAAATACTCCTTCCCAATCAATTTAGTCTATTATTGAGTATTGCAAAAGCACTTTCAAACCACTTGCCAATTAGTCAGTTTATCATTTATTTATTGCAATAGCCTTTCCTAACCACTTGCTGATAAATCAGTGTGTCATTCATTCCTTGAAATACTTTAATCAGTAAGTTTGCCATTCATTCTTTGAAATAGATCTTCCCAACAAAAAGCCAATCAGTATTGTTAATTCTATAAAATAGTCCTTACTACTACTATTTACTAATACTAGTTGATAAATCAGTGTATTATTATTTATTTACAATAGCCTTTTCCAACAATTAGCAGATCATTCAGTGTGTCATTCATTATTTGCAATAGTTATTCACAGATATTGGCCAATAAATCATTTCATTAATTTTTTTGCAATAATCTTTCCCAACCAGTAAACGTTAACACGTGTCATTCATTCTTTGCATTAGTCATTAACACTCACTGGTTGATAAGTTAGTGTCCCTTATTCTTCAAATGGCCCTTCCCAACCATTAGCCAATCTGCTTGTCATTCATTCTTTGCAATAGCTTTTTTCCAACAATTAATCTACGAGTAAGAGTGTCTTTATTTTTTCAATAGCTCTTCCCAACATCTAAATGATCATTCAGGGTGTCAGCCATTAATGTAATACTCCTTTCCTACGAGTAGCCTATCAGTCAGTGTGTTATTCAACAATAGAATAGTGCTTTCCAACCACTAACTGATTAGTTATATTGTCATTATTTTTTCAATAGTTCTTCCAACGAATAGCTGATCATTCAACGTGTCAATAATACAACAATCTTTCTATACCACTAGGTGATCAGTCATAGTGCAATATAATCTTTGAAACATTTCTTTAAAGTTTACTGATTAGATATTCATTGGGAATGTGTATTGCAAGGAATGACTGACACACTGACTTATCAGTTAGTGTTTGGTAAAGACTAAGACAAAAAATAAATGACAAACTTACTGAACAGTTAGTTATTTGAAAATGCTATTGCATTGTTCAATGACATGCTGCTTGATTATCTAGGATTGGAAAGGGATATTGCAAAGAATGAAGGAAACACTGTATAATTGGCTAGTAATAGAGAAATAATATTGCATTGTTGAATGACACTAAATGATCAGCTAGTGGTTGGGAAGGGCTATTGCATTGTTCAATGACACACTGGTTGGCTTAGTGATGGGAAGGGCAATTGCAAAAAAATAATGACACACTGGCTGATTGTTTAGTGGTTGGGAAGAGGTAAGAATGAATGACACACTATTTGATTGGCTAGTAGTTGTGAATGACTTTAAAGGAAAGAATGACATATACTATTACATTGCTCAATGACACAGTGACTGATCATATAGTGGTTGGGAAGAGGAATTGAACATAATAAATAACACACTGTTTGATTGGCTAGTGGCTGGGAAAGAATATTGTAAAGTAAGAATTAGAAACTGACTGATTGTCTAGTAGCTGGAAAGGACTATTGCATTCTTGGGTAACTTACTGATTGATGATTGGCTAGTGATTGGTAAAGACTCTAGTAAAGAATGAAAGATATGCTAATTGATCATCTAGTGGTTGGAAAGAGCAACTGCAAACAAAGAATGGCACATTGGCCAATCAGTTAGCAGTTGGGAAGGATTATTGCAAAGAAAGAATGGCACATTGACTTATTGGTTAATGGTTGGGAAGGACTATTGCAAAAAATGAATGACACTGATTTATTGGCTAGTGGTTGGGATGCACTATTTCAAAGAATTAATGTCACACTTAGTGACTGGCTAATGGTTGGGAAAGAAGATCCTAGTGTTTGGAAAAACTATTGCATTGTTAAATGATACACTGGCTGATTGGATAGTTGTTTGGAAGGACAATTCCAAAGGAAGGATGACACACTGTGTATTATATATACATACACACACATGGTCATATTTTATATGCAAATATAAAGATGACACTTGATAATGGATAAATTTATGAAAGTTGTGACATTATGGTTTCAACACGACCTTCTCTTAATATTTCAAACAACTCTTAAGTGCTCAGTTTCTTGCTTTTCTTTAATGTTATTTAGGTTCCGCAAGGAGAAACATTTAGATGTATAGATATGTGATTAATGAGGACTGTTATGTGAAAACAACATGGATTTTACCATGATCCATGTATTTAACTTGTCTAATGTAAAACAACTTCTCATTTATATATTTATCAAAATGATGGAGCTCCAAATAAAATCAATGTAGTAAAATGTAGAAAATTATTTTTGATTTTATTGAATGTATTGTTTACAGAAGAATTTAAAGAAGTATGATTGATGAACTATTACACACAGAAAATATATTTCATGCTATACTTTAAGTACATGGTGAAGTATAGGGGGTTGTTCT
The DNA here is from genome assembly GCF_000517525.1 of Limulus polyphemus. Classification (NCBI taxonomy): domain Eukaryota; kingdom Metazoa; phylum Arthropoda; class Merostomata; order Xiphosura; family Limulidae; genus Limulus; species Limulus polyphemus. Next base: position 141,908 of record NW_013668018.1, on the reverse strand, counting down.
GATTTTATTGAATGTATCTCGCAAAGAAGGCTCGGCTGATACTAAGTTAAAATGTTTTGAATTCGTCTATAGTATTTTTAGTCTTGGCAGATGGCAGAACTTTCCAATTAAAACGCTGCCCAGCAGACTTTACAGAACTAATAACAGCAAAGGATACAAATACAACCAAAACATTGTTTAAACATAATAGTCTCGCCCAGTTTTATATTCATGTGGGATGCTGTATAATACATGCCTGAAAACCAGAACTGGCCAATTTTGCAATTCTGAAAAATCCTTAACATAGGATACCTTTTTAGAATACATATAATGTCAGATCTTATTTACCACATTTTACTAATATTCCACCCTCGTATCTACACTTTATGAAATAGTATGACGTGTATATCAGAAAGATAAGACAGTCAACATATCCACACTTGTACACCTGTTGTTTTTTTATTGGAGAGGAAGGCAATAAACATATCTACACTTGTTTAGCTGTTTTTATATTGGTATGACAGGTTAGTCAACATGCAAACACTTTTGTGACTGATATATATATTAACGAGACAAGACACTACAAGAAAAACAACTTCATTGGTGTGGGAACAAAAGACTGGCTAAGTATGAATATCCTAGACCATAGAATACAGATGCATAGACCACGCGAGAGACTATAGTATTATAGGCAAAAAGCCCTCCAACCCTCATAGCGACAGATTAATGCTGACTGCAGGATAAAAAAAGTTCTGGGAACACAACAGCATTTCCAGCAATAACACTTCTTCGATTTGCTTATGACAAATACAGGAACTAAGAATCTAAAACCTCCATGTTAAAGGGTGTGTGAAATTGTGGAGTGATGATACAGTAACTCCCCACCAATTTCTATTTCGGACAGTTCTATATTTGACTTAACTTTAATTTATTCCAAGTCAAAACCTTAAATTGCATATTTTCCTCCCACTGAAATAGTATTTTGGAAACGAGGGAGACATACATACGTGCATGACCCACCAGACATTTACGTGACGTCCATATAACACAAAAAATTAATTCACATGGAGAACATAAGCACTTAGAATCCTATCAGAAAACAAAGAACATACACTTTAAAATGACACATACAGACTATCCTAACCACAACAGAGATTAACCAGATATGTAATCGGAATCATAACCTAAACGTAGTTACACTATACTAAACATAAAATGAAATAATGCTTAATACTCGACTAACCTTAGCGTAATAAGTTTCACATGAGTATCTCACAAAGAACAGATTTAATAATTAACAGAAATAAGTCAGTTACAGAGATAAATGAAAATAAATTATAAACTGGAATGACTATAGCAAAGAATGAATAACACACTGACTTATCAGCTAGTGGTTCAGAAGAACTATTGTGAAAAACAAATGACACTGACGTATCAGCTAGTGGTTCAGAAGAACTATTGTGAAAAACAAATGACACTGACGTATCAGCTAGTGGTTCAGAAGAACTATTGTGAAAAACAAATGACACTGACGTATCAGCTAGTGGTTCAGAAGAACTATTGTGAAAAACAAATGACACTGACTTATCAGCTAGTGGTTCAGAAGAACTATTGTGAAAAACAAATGACAGTGACTTATCAGCTAGTTGTTGAGAAAATCTGTGGCAAAATGAATAGCACACTGATTGGCTAGTGGTTGGGAAGTACTATTGCACAGAATGAATGAAGCTGACTTATCAGCTAGTGGTTCAGAAGAACTATTGTGAAAAAGCAAATGACAGTGACTTATCAGCTAGTTGTTGAGAAAATCTGTGGCAAAATGAATAGCACACTGATTGGCTAGTGGTTGGGAAGTACTATTGCACAGAATGAATGAAGCTGACCGATCGGCAAGTGGTTGGAAAGGACTATTGCGCTGATTAGATAGCTACTTGCTAGAAAGAACTGTTACAAAGAATGAGTAGCACTGACTGATTGGCTGGTTTATTGAAAGGGTTATTATGAAAAAAATTATACTCTGATTATTGTTGGGAAGGGCTCTTGCAAATAATAAATTAGACACTGGGTGATTAGCTAGTGGCTGAAACGGACTAGTGTGGAAAATGAATGACACTGACTTATGGGCTAGTGGTTGGAAATGACAATTTTACACAATGAATGATAGACTGACCAGCTAGCTGTTGGGACGAATAAATGTGAAGAATAACAGTTAGTGGTTGGGAAGGACTAATGCAAAGAAAAAGTGACACTGACTGATTGGCTACTAATAGGAAATGACTATTGAATTGTTGCATGACACAGTAAAAGATCAGATATTGGTTGGGAAGGAATATTGCATTTTTCATTGACACTGAATGAGTGGCTAGTTGTTGGGAAGGGCTATTGTGAAGAATAAATTACATACTGACAAATGGGTTGGTGGTTGGGAACAACTATTCAAAAGAATCCATCACACACTGACCTTTTACTTAGTGTCTAGAAAGGACTGTTGAAAAGAAAGAATTACAAGCCGACTGATTGGATAGCAGTAGGTATGGATTATTCTAAAGAATTAAGCCACACCTACTGATTGGCTAATGGTAGGGACGAAGTATTGCAACGAATCACTGACACACTGTCTGATCAGTAAGTTGTAGGAAAGGACTATCGTATTGTCGACTAACACACCCAATAATGGCTAGTTGTTGGGAAAGATTATTGCAAATAATGAATGATACACTGACTTATTTTTGAGTGATTAGGAAGAGATATTACAAATGTGAATGACACACTGATTTATGAGCTAGTTTTTGGAAAAGACTACTGCAAAAAAAATGAATGATATACTGAATTATCATTTAATGATTTGGAAGGGCTATTGCAAAGATTAAATGACCTACTGAGTTATTGCCTAGTGATTGAATAGGACTATTGCAAATACAGAATTACACAGTGACTGACCAGTTAAGGGCGTAAATGGACTATTGTATTGCTAAATGACGCACTGAATGTTTGAATAGTTGCTATGTAGGACTATTGCAAAGAAAGAATGACAGGTATTGGCTAATAGTTGAGAAGAACACTTATGAAGAATAGATGAAACACATGCTTATCGATTAGTGGCTTGTAAGGACTAATGCAAAGAACGAATGACACATTCTTTATGTTATTGGCTAGTTGGTGGGTAGGACACACTTATTGGTTATGTTTGGGAAAGACATTTGCAAGGTGTAATGAGAGAGCATCGTTTGGGGCGACAAAACACAAATTACAATAGATTTATTTAAAAACTCAGGGTATGCAGTCGCAAGTGGGTACACAAGTCAATCAACTCGATGAAATTTACAAGTAAAGCAAGGAACATAGATACTGAGCCCAATTCTATACAAAAAGATATATACTTTATTAACACTTATTAACAAATAAATGAAAGCTTCTATTTCATTAACGATAAACATTAATATTGATTACCACAAAGGTTTATACATTCAATAACATTTATTAGTTCCATAATGTTCTAACCTAAACACCTTATCAACATTTCTTAGTTAACTTTAACAACTTTTACATTATACATCATATTTCCCCCTGTTAATATTATTAGTTACGGGAGTGCAGCAATTAAAACTTACATGAAGTTATTGTATTGCAAGTCTTGCACATACTGATAAACTGCTATTCTGCGTTCTTGTATACATCTGAGAGAACTGGAGCAACTAGAACTGACTGGAGCAATTTTGAAGACCAGGAATAACTCTGATGTCGGGGACAACCACACTTTTGGGCCAGAGGCATCACTTTTTAAATTATTTTTCAGCATAATCCATACAACCTCATGGGAGTAGATTTCGAGTTGATTGGTCCAGCAATTACAGTGGACTCGACTCTCTTTGGTGATTGGAGCTCAGTGACCCAGTACTGGATGTCAAATTTTGTAAAGGGTGATGGGAAAGGTTACCTGTGTATATAGTTTCTCATTCTGTCTAGTCTGTCTTGAATAAATATCTTTCCGACTAGATTACAATTGCTGATACATTGCCATCTATGAACACATTTGTTTAGACTTACACAACCATCTACTTAGAATCACCTTACATGAGAATTCTCTCAAATCTCATGGATATGTAGAGGATATTTAATACAATGTGAGATGTTCTTGTCACATGTGTTCAACATTCGACTTTTGTTAGCGTTTCACGACTAATATTTTGCAACACATCTGCAAGTCTATTGCTTCGCTAATAAGAAAGCTTAGTCGAAGCATGTGTTTATTTTAAAGTGGCAGTTCAGCTCGTGAGAAAGCTTAGTCGAAACATTTATTTAATATTTTGCAACACAGTCATAAGTCTGAAGTTAGCCTGTGAGAAAGTGTAGTGAAGTATTTGTTTATTTTAAGGCACTTCAAAGGAATGATTAACACACTGACTTATTAATTAGTATCTGGTAAGGACTAATACAAAGAATGAATGACATTTTGTTAATGGTCAGTAGTTAAGAAGGACTACTGCAAAGATTGAATTACACTGGTTAGCTTACTGTTGGGAAGGACAGTTTCAAAGAATGAAGGACACACACACACACACACAGCTGTCAAGGCCATTAGAAAACATGTGAGTAAATACATAAACTGATTGTTATAGTGACTTAAATAAGAGATCCACTAGAAAACATGTGAGTAAATACTTAAACTGATTGTTATAGTGACTTAAATTAGAGAGATCCACTAGAAAACATGTGTGTAAATACTTAAACCGATTATTATAGTGACTTAAATAAGAGATCCACTAGAAAACATGTGAGTAAATACTTAAACTGATTGTTATAGTGACTTAAATTAAAGAGATCTACTAGAAAACATGTGAGTAAATACTTAAACTGATTGTTATAGTGACTTAAATTAAAGAGATCCGCTAGAAAACGTGTGAGTAGATACTTAAACCGATTGTTATAGTGACTACAAAAAAAAAGTTTACTGTTATTTAGTTTGGTTCAAAACCTACAAAATTTTCATTGCTTTCACTGTAATTTATTTTTTTATTATTTAAGGAGTATTATAAATAGTAATGTTTTTAAAAGAAAAAACTACTGTTGTTATAAATAACACTTTTAATTGAACTAAACTATGCATGCCTATTTAAATATATTTACAGATGGCTTGTGTATATCATGTATATATACATATATATTATTCATACCTTCGGTGTATAGGACGCAAGCAGATTTTGACATCAAATTTGTGCGTCTTATACACCGATAAATACGGTATATCTGTAATACTACTTGTTTCATTTAGTTCAGTTTAATGACATATAATAATTCAAAACATAAAATAACGCTTACAAAAGTTGAATTCTCCATAATTCCAAGTAGTTTTGCTACTAGATGTGCTTTTTGGCTAGATTGACAAATTCAAGTGATTGGCTGCCCTTTATATACACAAATAGCCAGATGTCCTCACAGGAAGTCGCTTCAAGAATTAGATATTTGTAGTCACAAGCATATAGTATGTCTTAGAATATAGTGCAAACCACTTGTCAGATAAAAGAAACACTTTCAATAGGCCGACTTCGATAGTAGTCTCGAGGTCCATGACGAGATCTCCTGCTCATTGAGTGTAAGATCGTTCCTGATTTATTGCAACATTACCAGTCCACAGTCAATAAGAATATAAATGGCCTCTTTCCTTCTCTCGTGGATGTTTTCTGCAAGGTTATTTGCTTTGTACCACCACACTTAGATTTCCATACTTTTGCTGTGTGTGGGATCAAACTTTAGTTTCCCTCCTGTTATAGGGGGCAAGGTTCAGTCGTGGATAGTTTACCTGTGGCTTTCTTCCTGCTAATCTATCTACTCGGTGTATCCAGGACCTGCAGACTCTCCCTGGGTCTTGTTTAACACAGATAGTGAGCTTTATTTTTCAAAGGTAGGAAACAAGACTTAAATAACTGTATCACTAAAATATTTAAATATAGAATGAAAAAGTATAATGTTGATTACGTAATTATATGATGTCCCCATCCCCAGCAACGCACCTTCTAATTGTGGCCTAAAGAAGAATGCTAGTGTCAATCAACAGATGTGGTTACTATATTTCGGCAACCAAAATGAGCATAAACTTAGATGTTGATAAAAAAAGAACAAAAGAAATTTACTCACTGTTATCTTAGAAAACATATGAGAAAATAGGACAGACAGGAACTCATATAGATAAGGATGGCACATCGAAGGTGAAGACATAATACCAGCACCATCTTGTTATAGAACCTTATCTACAGCGTCTTGGTCTAACATTGAAGGTAAGGGCGAGACACCACTTGGATGACTTGTGACCAAGTTGGCAGAGTTTGTAAGTTAGTAAAAGTAAATTTCAGTGAAATAAAGGCTCTAATGACACATGATTAGTGTCTGTTTATCAAGTTCACCACATTGGCCAAAACCGGTAGGCACTTTTATTGTGCAGGAATTATAGACCTGTAACTCATGTTTGGATCCCCCTTTAGATTTTAATAACCCACAAGAATTTCTTTCAGCGAGTCTTCAAATTCAGTGATCTTCATTATGTGGCAAAGATAAACAAGATGTTTTTGTAAGAATTCCTTTTCACAAGGTGGACAGGCAATTAAGAAATATACTTTAAGCAAAAAAAGGAACATAAGACCTTTCTATTAAGAAGACAAAGACAACAGTTATAAGTTATGGCATTATCAATGCTGAATAATCTTAATTTGTAAGTGTAGGCTTCCAGAGGTTATGTGAAGTTATTACAGTTTAGAAGTTACAGAGTATTACCAAAATCATGTGCATTATTATTCCATAAACACTGTGTAGGAGTAAAGGGGAATCGTGAAGGTAACTTAATTATGTAAAGATCGTAAAAAGGGTCCAATGGATAAATGTGAAGCATTATACAAATAAAATAGTTTTATGTAATTGTGTATTATAACATACATTTAAACATATGTTTTACATTTAACATATCACATTGCGGTTTTTAAAACTCAAATCCGGATTCTTGCATTTTAAAATATTACACACATTTTATTTGCAAATAAAGATGGTATGTAATTGTACCAGTTTAATTGATTTGAAAATAGCAAAGACGTACAGATATGTAGGTAAATTATATATTGGTAATTACATTTCAGCTGTCAAGTGTATTATATATACATACACGTTATAGTGACTTAAATTAAGAGATCCACTAGAAAACATGTGAGTAAATACAAATTAAGAGATCTACTAAGAAACATGTGAGTAAATACTTAAACTGATTATTGTTATAGTGATTTCAGTTTAAATATTTACTCACATGTTTTCTAGTGGATCTCTAATTTAAGTCACAATAACAATCAGTTTAAGTATTTACTCACATGTTTTCTAGTGGATCTCTAATTTAAGTCACAATAACAATCAGTTTAAGTATTTACTCACATGTTTTCTAGTTGATCTCTAATTTAAGTCACTATAACAATCAGTTTAAGTACTTACTCACATGTTTCTTAGTAGATCTCTTAATTTAAGTCACTATAACAATCAGTTTAAATATTTACTCACATGTTTTCTAGTGGATCTCTAATTTAAGTCACAATAACAATCAGTTTAAGTACTTACTCACATGTTTCTTAGTAGATCTCTTAATTTAAGTCACTATAACAATCAGTTTAAAT
>NW_013668018.1:110061-133529 GCF_000517525.1 Limulus polyphemus | reverse complement strand
CCTTGATATCTTATCGATGATTTACGATGAGCGGGTTGATGTAAGTACGATTCGCCGGGAAGCTAGCTAGCTTTGTCTCCTTGGCCACACACGCTGTTTTTCACCGTTGAAATTGGTAATGTTTTCGTAAAAAATACGAATGTCCGATGAGAATCCACTGACGTTAAACGATTTGTAATGTTCGAAATTTATAAATATTCCTGGTCGAATATGTTAAGTTTTCCGATTGATAAGCGTTCTAAAAATCACAATTATAGCTTTCAGAGTTTATAGTATGCTGATTATAGCGAACTAATAATAGAAACCCTCTGGCGCTTGACGTTAGTTATATTTATAGCGTGGGAACGTTTTCTAGAAACTTCAATCTATGTAACAATACTGGTTAAAGCACATATATTGTTGATTCTTACTCTCGATAATCTTCTACAACTTTGGAGAACAGGCAGGAGTTGCACAATACATACTAACACTCCAAGCTATGCATGCTTTTAAATATAAACTCAATTTAAACAGCTCCCAAATTATCTACAAACCATATTCTCATAATGATAAGTGGCAATTTAATGGCCTTATGTTTTGTTTTTCTTTTCTTTTTTCTTTCTCTTTTTCTTTCTCTCTCCCTTTCTGTCTCTTTCTTTCTTCCGTCTGTCTTTATTTCTCTCTTTCTGTCTTTATTTCTCTCTTTCTGTCCTTCTTTCTCTCTTTCTGTCTTTCTTTCTCTCTTTCTTTGTCTTTTTCTTTCTCTGGTTAGACTTTCTGGCCAACTGAGAGGTATGACAAGCTTTGCAAAATTGATAAATGCCTTGCCTAATTTGGGCCAAAAGAAATATCTCATAATTTTGTCACCTGTCTTGTTGACACCGAAATGATCTTCCATGGGGAGTTCATGGGCAGCTTTCAATATTTCAGAAGGACATGCTTTGGGAACAATGCTGGCACATCTGTTGGTCTCCATTTCCTCATAAGCACACCATTTTTGAAAACAATAACCATTTGGAACTTTCTCTAGTTCATCTTTTTGGAGTGCAAATTTAAATAGTGAAATGATCTGCAGATATTTTTCTCGTTCAGTGATCAGTTTACTTTTAGTAAATGGAACTTCACTAGGTGAATCAGATTTTTCATGTTCATTGTTGTCACTCACCGAGGTATTGTCAGTAGGACGATCATTCACAAGATCCCTGTCGGATCCAAAAAATGTCTGAGATAAATCTATAATATCATCCTCTGAATTCAAACTTATTATTTGTTTTTGGCTTAATTTCTTAGCCTGAGCTCGAGTCACAGAACACAAAGGAAACACATCGGGATTCTCCTCAATTACAACATCAGCCTTAAATGAAACAGTGATCGGCTCGTTAACCATTTTAGGTTCGGCAATAACTTTCCCCCAGCCAAATCGTTTCCCAATAACAATGATACACCCTTAATTGGCAGAGTTGATCTTACCCCAACCACAAATGGTCCCGAAACTAGGTCTGATGCTAAATAAATATTATGAAGAGGAACATTAACAAAGCTACATTAACAAGGCAATACACCTTCTAACAACAATGATTGAGTCGCTCCAGTATCACGTGGAATACCTATGGGTATGAGATTGCCAGTGTCATTTGTCAGAGACACAGAACCAACAGACACAAAAGGTCTAAATTCTTCCCTGATTACATCAGCCTTTATATCAGTGGCCAAATCAACAATACTGGGTGATCTGGTGAAACTACGTTCATATGTGGAGACAAATGCATTGGGTTTTGCCTCATTTTCTCTCTTCTTTTTCAAACCCCAACAAACAGACATAACATGACCAGGTATTTTTCAGAAATGGCAGACAGGCCTTGATTGTTTTAAAGAAGTTTTATCCTAACTGTGAAAATATTTCGAACTAGGGGAGCTGGATTTTTTGGAAGTGCTTTTATGTGTTAAAGTATAAACATCGGAAAGACTGCTTCATGTAGTGTTTCAACTTTCTTTTCATCTAAGTTAGTTTCGAGGTCATCACGTACGCAATGTTTAAATTTTTCAATTAGGCATAATTGTCTTAGTTTGTCGAAACTATCGCCAATATGCATCGAATTGGATTTAGTTGGAAAAACTATTAGTGTTATCTATTCTTCGCAATTCTTTTTCCAAAATATAAGACAATACATCAATTAGTCTTTGAACAATAAACTATTCCACCCATACCTCTAGTGGATTAGTCAGTGTGCCATTTATTTTTTGCAATAGTCCTTTCCAATAATTATCTAAGAAATCATTGTGTCATTCATTCTTCATAATTGGCTAGCGGTTGCAAAGATCTTTTTCATTGTTCAATAACACATTGACTTATCGGCTTATGGTTAGGAAGCACTAATGTATGGTTCAATAATACATTGCTTAGTTTACTTGAGGTTACAAAGGACTACTGTATTGCTCAATAACATACTGCATAACCGTCTTGTAATTGGGAAGTTCTATTGCAAACATCGATTGATGGGCTAGTGATTGTGTAGGACTATTGTGAAGAATGAATGACACACAGACTAATCAGGTGGTTGTTTGGAAGGCCTATTGCAAAGAATGAATGACACACAGACTAATCAGGTGGTTGTTGGGAAGGCCTATTGCAAATAATGTATGATAAAGTGACTAATTCAGTAGTGGTTAGGAAGGATTATTTCATTGTTCAGTGACAGATTGACTTATTTATTTGGAAAGGACTATTGCAATGACGCAGTGATTTATCGGCTAGTGGTTGAGAAGGGCTCAGTAAAGAAAAAATATACACCGAGTGACTGTATAATGGTTTGGTTGGGATACTGCAAATAAAACATGACACAGTAACTGGTTTGTTAGTGGTTGGGAAAGAGTATTGCAAATAACGAATGACACACTGATCAGTTAGTGGTTGGGGTGGATTGTTGCAAAGAATGAATGAAACATTATTTAACAAGTCGTCGGGAATTACAGTTCTAAAGTATTAAGGCTACACTGATTTATAGGGTAGTTGCTGGGAAGAGCTATTGCAAAGAACTAGAACACGCTTATCACCATGTGGTTTGGAAGGATTTTTTTTTGCTATGAACGAATGAAACACTGTTCGGAAATTGATTTGGAAGGACTCTTCTGAATAATGGAAGTCCCATTGATTTATGAGCTAGATGCTTGGGAAGGATAATGGTTAATGATACGTGACACACTAATTTCTCAGCTAATTGTTGGGAAGGACTATTATGAATAATGAATAACGTTTTGGGGAGGGTTAATGCATTGTTGAATGACCCACTTTCTGATCTTTTAGTTTTGGGGAAGGACTGTTAATTGTTGATTTGAGTTTAAAGACTAAAATGAACTATTTGAACCTTAAAATAAAACAGTAAACCTAACAATGAAATGAAAATGGTTTGAGTAAGTCTGCAACAAGTTGTAAAAGGCTGTTACATATCTTTCCCAAATGTGATTAATTTATGGTGCATAATACTAACTACAAACGCCAAAGAGTACAAGAATAGCTTATTCATGCCTTTCCTCTGGTTCATTATATTGGCTGTGTTTGTCTCGTAACTTGCTGATTTGCGTACTTAAAAGCATTTTAAATCAAGGTTCAATTTTTCACAAATGAACTTATGATATTTAAAACAGGTGTTGCCTCTCACAGAATAACAATGAAGCAATTGCACTCAAAATATTCTTACCCTACTTTTCTAGACTTCTACTCCATCTTCTTCTTACATAAACTGATCCATTAATAATCAGACATGTATGAATAACATACTATATCAGTGTAGAACATAGAGTTATAATGCTGTCTGTTCGTATCCCTTTTCCTCTTGACAAATTGGAACACTTGGGTGTGTTTCCATGGTAACGTTGAATGTGTAGTTGTGATGAGACTAAAAAGTTAAGATTATGATTTCACTACTGAGCTGGAAGATGCGCAATTTTGAGAGATCTGCTTATATAACCATTTTCAAAATATCGAGTGTACCATCGCAAATACATTGAAATATTTCTCCATGTCTGATGACTCAGGTCTGTGCCTTGTTTACACCTAATAAGCGCATAATAGAAAACCACGCCCACGAACTTTAAGAACAAAAAAAAATAACAGAAAAGTAGAATCAAATAAAGGTGAACATTGAGTGAGAACAGTTTCGATACTAAAGCAGAAAAGACAGAGGTGTGTGGTTATTATACTAAATGTGCCTAATCTAGATCTGGTATGGATAATTTCATTGGCTTATTTACTCGCAAGGTCATGTCTTGTGCTCTCAAAATGCCTGGAGTTAACTTTGCCCAAGAAGTTTTCCTGTAAATTATTTCCTTTCAGGGTGTATAATTAGCATGCAAGACATTGTACAATTCTTGAGTTTAGGTAGCTTGGTACTATATTTCTATGTAACTAGTTTTTAATAGATTTACACGAAGCTGTAGGTATTTAGAGGAATTAGAAATTCGCTCACTTTGTTGGGAATTTCTGTCTGTTTCTAAATACTTCTAAATACCGAAGAAGCTATAAAACGAAACCTGAACTAAAGTGTTCACTGGTGCTATTATACTTCGAGTTCAACCATATCACTAAGTCCAGTGATAAGTGCAAATTGTAGTTAAGACAATGGGAGTTTTTGTGATATAATAGATTCATTCACCACTAAGACATTTTTGTTCTGTACCAGTGTGACAAAATACCAAGTACCAGTCACACAGCTTTCGAGAATTGATCTTCCCATATAATTTGGGAGAAACTTTTGAACACGGCCATTGTGTTACTTTTACTAATCTATTTTACTTAAATTTTGAAGAGAGATATATTTCTCTATTTACAATGGACTAACTTTTTACTCTTATTCACTGTCTCTTCTATACGACTGTTAAATTCTCGTACTCTGTTAGAACCATACCCTCTTTGAGAAAGTCCTTTAGTGTAACATTTCCACAATTTAGGTGCAGCATAATTTGCAAATGATCTCATTTTGACTGAACTGCAAGAAGAGGGTAAAGGTTTTTAGTTTGTTACCATATGTATATATACAATATCTTACAAAAGTATTCACACCTACCAATAATGTCATATTTTGATGAAATACAAATAATGTAAACAATTTTTTAATGAACTTGTTATTATTCAAAACTCCAATGTTCATACTTAGAACTATTATGTGTGAAGGAGGTTGAATTTCAGCAAAGCCTGCAAAGAAAGTATTCAACACTCTAAGTCAGTACTTGTGGAAGCACCTTTGGCAGCAGTTACTGCTGTGAATCTCTTTGGATAGGTCTCTACTTGCTTTGCACAATGTGGTGGTGTAATTTTTGCCCATTCTTCCTGGCAAAATTGCTTCAATTCTGTCAAGTTTGTTGGGGATCATTGATGGACTGCAATATTCAAATCTCGCCATAAATTCTCCATTGGATTTATGTCAGGACTTTGACTAGGACACTCCAGGACATTCACTTTTTTCTTTTGTTTTTGGTTTTATTTTGAATTTCGTGCAAAGCTACACTAGGACTCTCTGTGCTATCTCTAATTTAGCAGTGAAAGACTAGAGGGAAGGCAGATAGTTATCACTACCCACCACCAACTCTTGGACTACTCTTTTACAATGTATAGTGAAATTGACTATCACATTATAATGCCCCCATGACTGAAAGAGCGAGCATATTTAGTGGAATAATGATTCGAACCCGCGACCCTCAGATTGCGAGTCAAACATCCTAACCACCCAGTCATGCTTCTTCTTTTGAAACCACTTCAGTGTGGCTTTGGGTCATTGTCCCAGTTTTAGATTCTTGGTGACTCAAGTATGTTTTTCTCTAGGAGTTGCCTGTACTTTGCAACATCCATCTTCCCCTCAATACTGTGCCAGATGTAACACTTTGCATTTAGATCAAAAAGCTCAATTTTTGTATTGTCTGACCACAAATCCTTTTGCAACTTATCTTTAGTATCATTTACATGCTTTGTTGTAAACTCCATATGAGATTTAAGATTATTATTTTCAGCAATGGCTTCTTTCTTGCAATCGCCCACGAAAGACCAGCTACGGGTAGGGACTGGGATATTGTCGATGTATGAACACTGACTTCCATCTCAGACACGGAACTTTGCAAGTCTTTCAAAGTCACTGTTGGGTTCACAGTGGTATCCCTAACCAGTTTTCTGCTTGCTCAGTTGCTTGGTTTGTATGAACAGCCTTATCCGGATAGTGACTTGATGGTATGAAGTACATTCCACTTCTTAATTATGAATTTTACCGGACTCAAAAGGATAATCAGCGAGTTTGAAATTTTCCTGTAACCTTCGCATGATCTGTGCTTCTCTACTACTTTATCCCTGACTTGTTTTTAAAGCTCCTTGTTTTCATGATTGGTTTGTGTATCACTATGTGAGTTGTGGCTTGAGCAGATGCATTTACTCTGAAGTCAAGTTAAACCACTTTGATTACACAGAGACCATTAAACTAATGCTGTGACCTTTGAAACTAATCTTTTGCTCCTGAACTGGTTTAGGGTTGCTGTAGCAAAAAGGTTAAATACTTATGCAACTAAGAATATTCTAATTTTCTTTGAAAATCTAACTTACTTACATAATATAATTCTTTCTGTTAGCGTTCTCAGTTTGGAGTAGATTGTGTAGATTTGAAACATAAAGTCCCATTCGAAAGTTTCATGACTGCAAGCTCAGACAGCAACAAAATGTGGAAACTTTTGTATATATATATATACATAAGCGAAAAAATATTGGAAAGAGATGAATTATTCAATTCCGTTCTTCAGTTACACGTAAAATTCATTAACAGCAACGATTTTTACTTCTGCTTATAATTTTGATTATAGCTCTGATTTAGTTTTTTACTGAATTCAAATATTTTTTAATTTATTTCCTTTTTTCTGATAACTTTATTGCTCTACAAATACTTAATAGTTGCTAATAGGTGTGTTACATATACATGACTGTTTCCAGTTTAATGTGAGAGTTATAATTTAGATAATTATACGGCAGGAGTGTTAAAGCTAGTTATTTTAAGGAGCAATAGTTGTCACTGGTTTGTTTATGTAAATGTTTAAGAATCATATATTCTAAAGTCCAATATTATGATATGGTGAGTATTTTATTATTGTATCATGTTAGGGAAGTCTTCTGAGTTTTTTCGTTGTTTTAATTGTGTATTATTGCACCATAATATCTGGTAGTGTGTGGAACATTGTAGGGGTAAAAATATGCATTAAAAATTTAGTTCAAAAGATAGATTTAGACTGCATGATTGTGAGTTAAGTGATAAAGAGTGTAAAGTGGCGATTTTTAAAGTAAAAGTGTCACAGACTATACTGTAATAAAAGAGTGAGAAGAAATAATTCGTCTTGTCAAATTGTGTTCTAAAGTATATGAACCAGCCTATGTGGACTTTGTCGAAAAAGAGATGATTATTTAAAGCTCTGGATACAACTATGATAACCAAAAGTGTAATGAATATTTGTCTATACATTTTACTTGTCTTAATATATTATTTTAACACAAGTGGATTTTTTGCTGTTTGTTAATTGTTGAAATTTATCGCCAACAAATCATTGGCACCTACTGTAAAGAATCTGTTCCAAACATGAAACCTGACATTGTATTTGAATGCACAAAGTTTATATAAAATGTAATGGCAGTGTAAGGTAATTAAATTAGTAAATTAACCTAAACTACTAATGTAATAGGTTAGGTACCTAGAATCCTGAATGAATCTGATGGCCATGTGAGGCATTTCAATGATCGTGAGGTTAAATCTATTCCACAACATGTGATATTCACCAAACACCTCTAGTACAAAACAAAATTTGAGCCGAATGCTGTGATCAAAAATGGCAAAACTATTCATTTAGCTAGTAAAAGTCTAGTGATACTTTAAAAACCTGGGTATCAGAGAAAAAGTATCCAAATTCAACAGAGTGACAGTACCTGTACTATAAGTGTCTGTAAATAAATGAAGAAAACTCACATGCAAAACCTTAACACGTAAACACTGCTGTCTGAGATGTGGCTTTGATGGATGACAGATCTATTCCCAAATACCTTTCCCTTACATACATGGTGACGTCATGCATAATTTCCTACTTCTAATTTCATTTTTGCTCAAGTTAATGAAGTTTAAATAGCTTCCTACGCACGCACATTATTATACACACACGTTACTATTTTAATTATAATAATATTACTGAAGTAATAAAATACCTTCATTAATTAGCAACTGCTGCTCGAGAAAAATATCTATGAATAAATTGAAAAGTGCTCATTTCTGCACTAAAAACATTCATATCTTTTCATGGCACATAATATAAACTCTATCTAAGGATCGTAGCATATATTTTTATAATTTTTTCGTTTATATTTGGATTACGGATAGTGCATTTCTAATTTATCAAATTAACTGAGATCTGCTTTAAAAACAATTCTTGAACACTCATTAGAATAGTGGCCAAATTAAAGCTATTCTCCAGACAATATATAAATAGTTATATTCAACCTTATCGTAAAATAAGTTGTTTATTTTTACATTAACAGTTATGGTAAACATAATGAATAGGGCTGCCACACTTGGCTTGTCTTTTTGTTTGTAATGTTAGTTTCCTAGCCATACCCCAGTGGGTCCGGGGCTCGATTCAGCGTTGTTGATCGTGCACAGATAGACTTTTATGTAACTTTGCACTAAAGCAAACAAACAACTAACTTTCTAGCACCAGGTGATTTGATTTGGCAGAGGGAATAACTTCTGTAGAAAAGAATTAAATTAATTCTAAAATTATAGAAACTATTTTTGAAAAACAAATATATTTCACTCCAAAGAAATCTTAATGACATATTGTAAAGATGTAACCTTGAAGACTAACTGTAGGCAGAAAAATATAATATAGTGCATATTGAACGATCTTATAAGATACTAGCCCAATCTCAAGTTCTGAGTTTTCATACCCACAGCTTATATTAAGAAGACAGTGGGACATGACGAACATTCCTTAGTTGTTTGCTTGTTTTTAACCACAGAGCTACACAATGGGCTATCTGTTCTTTGCCCGCAATGGGTATTTAAACCTGATTTTTTGCTTCACAAGCCTACTGGTTTACCACTGAGCTGCTGGGGGACTAACGTTTCTCAGAACTTTCTATAATTCTTCAAATATTCTTAAAAGCTATATTTTTATGGTTGTAATTAAATTTTAATTAGAGGAAGCTGTGGGTCTTAATGGTGTTGTTCAGAACAAAAGATTTAAAAAGAAAATCGTAGAACACTTAGAAAGCTCTAAAAATGTGACGTAAAGTTTTCTTGTATATTCAAAAATAGATTTCATATACGAGATGGTTAAGAGAGCATGGGATTAAAAGATAGGGAATCGAATCAGCAAGTGCATTTTCATGAAATATTTGGATCTGTGTTTGTTGTAGCACTTACTGAGTTACTTTGTAGAAGTAAGTGTATTTTACATTAGTCATAGTATTGTTAGAGAGGCTTGAACATGCAGGCCTACAACTATTTACGTCAGTGTACAGGCGTTTAAGCTTATAGAAATATTAAACGAGACGGTAAACCAATTTGTGACTGTTATATGTAGTTGACATTGTAATATTTCACTAGGAATTCACTAATGAAGAACAATGACGAAACAATATTCAACCCATTGAAGCAATGTAGTATTTCTAAGTGATATTATTTCTGTACAAGTATCAGATAGTTAGATCCCATAATAACAATAGATATGACTAGGGAATTTTGTGGATTAGTCTGTGTTTTAAAGCGTGACCGAGTTTCTTGTATGTGTGAGAGATATTGAGATTGGTCAACTTTAATATAATGAAGAAAATCTTTATCATAAAATAAACAAAAAAGAAACACAGACTATGTGTGCACACGAAAAAAATTTAAAACTCTCACTTCTATTAGGCTGTTCTTAGGTCTGCATCTTTTTTCTTTTTCAGGATAGATCTTTGCATAACTAAAACATAATAATCTTAAAGTATGGTCTTTACTTGAAGAACTCCCAATAGAACTAATAAAAAAATGCACTTCAACTACATTTAAATTTGGCATTTTTGTCCAGTCGACAGCGTCACTTCGTGACGATCTTCTCTCGCAGAATTGATTGGTTGTAACACAAAGATACTATCAACTCGGCAAGCAAAGGATGTTACAGTTACTGATATTTTCAAATACAGACACAGTATGAAACTGCAATATTCTCACAGGCAGAACAGAAATTGTCAACTATAGAGATAAAAAACAAAGCATAAAAAATGCATCCTTAGCCTTCCTCTACCGTGTAGTTATAATAACACTTTAGAAAGTCGAAATATATGAAAAACTTTCACATTTCTATGTAAATAAAAGCAGGAAGAAAACATATGATATAACTGCATATCACAGCAATACAGAAAAATGTCTACTTAGGATAGACAAAGATAATGAAAATAAATAACTGAAATTTATTTCGGAAAAACAACAACTATTTTTTTTTCAGTGTGTTAAAGTTTAATATAAGCAAGAATTACAGAGAGCAAATGTTAGTACGAAACAACAACTATTCATTTAAATTAACAACGGGTAACCCAGAGAGTATTCATAAATGCCAGCTAAAAAGTATTTCCAACAGCAAAATGTTAATATAAATTAACAAGTACTTCGGTCACCAAAACGTAAACATAAACCAACAAGCGTTTTAAACAGCAATCATAAACACAAAATATAAATTATTTCAGAGAACAAACGTAAACACAATCCAACAAGAACTATAGAAAGTGAAACTTCGGCATAAACCAACAAGAATTTCTGATAACAAACTTAAATACAAAGCAACATGTATTTCAGACAGAAAAATAAAATACAAATCAACAAGCATTTCAAACACTAATCGCAAAGACAATTTAATAGTTATTTCAAACAGTAAACCAATAAGTGTTTCCAGCAGGAAAGTAAACATAAAACAACGAGAACTTTAGACAGCAATATTTTAACATAAACAAAGAAGAATTCCTGATATCAAACGATAACACAAACCAACAAGTTTTTCAGGCAGCAAACGTTAACATAAAACAAAAACAACTTCAGAAAGCAAAACGTAAACATACACTAACAAACATTGATTGACACAGTGAGCAGTAACTTAAAGCAACAAGTATTAACACAGTAATCGTAAACACAATCACTATAGTGTCTAACAAAGCGAACGTAAGCACAAACTAACTAGATTTTTAGGCAACAAAACATTAACATAAACTAAATGGTTTTTGAAACAGCAGGTGTTAACACAAACCAACAAGTATTTGAGATATAAAACGTCTTTATACTCTCCCTCCAAAGATAGTCTTTCACCTGGAGCAATAAAATTAAACCTAATATGTCTTTCCAATACACATAGAGTAAAATTTCTTATTTATTTCCTGCCATGCTCTTTTGAGGTCTGCAAACTACAGTCGATGATTCTGCAGGCTCGTGTGTTTCAGAACGTGATCATTAGCTGCTGTTGAAGCTTTCTTCCTACCCCTTACCTTCCGTCACTCCACACAGCCAGTGGCTTACACTACACTGGTTAAATTTAATTCTTCTATCTCTCTTCCTTATCGAAATTCCGTCTTTTCTCAAAGAAAATTGATTACTGCTTTTTCCCCTGGAGTTAACTTGCAAACCTTGATCATAGTAGCATCACATTTACGTTGCAGCAGATAGGCTTCGAAACTGACTTTCAGTAAGAACCTCTACTTATAGCCAAAGAACAGCTGATGCAATACCCAGACAGCCTATAAAGCTGGTGGTGTAATAATTAGACAGCACTGCATCATCCATGACACGTTAGGGCCTTAAAACAGATGATAATTGCAAAGAAAAGTGTGAAACAATTGGGTGATGCAATACATTTTTTCGTCATTGTAATATTTTTATATTATTTAGATAGGTTATTGCTTATGTAGACAATGGTATCGGTATGGATTTGGTATATATGGATTTTCAGAAAGCATCTGAGAAGCTGTCACATAAAAGACTTGTTAAAAGTTATCTCTGGAAGTGTATGGGATAAGTTGGCTCATTCGATAGCAAATTGACTATATTTAAGAAAGCAGAGCATTGTTATAAATGGAGCTCAGTTCAGCTGGACTGGTGCCACAAAAGTGGTACCTCAGGTATCAGTGTTAAGATCTTTTCTCTTTTTGATTTACATTAATGACAGAAAAAGGAATGATCAATAAAGTATTTAAATTTTCTAATGATATTAAAGTTTTGGGTGTATTTGGCTGTGAGGATGCTGCTACTACTTTACAAAAGGGTTTAGATTATTTGGTGTGTTGGGTAAATAAATGGTAGAAGACATTTAATTATAATAAATGCAAAATAATGCATGTGGAATATCACAATTTGATTTATAGATATAATTGTGATGGAAATAGTCTTTACAGTGTTATGGAAGAAAAATATCTTAAAGTTCTGGTTTATCTTTCTCTCAAGCCATCTAAGCAATGCTGTTGCTAGTGGCAGGGCAGTTTGGATTTTAGATTGTATCTACAGAAATATTAAATACAAGTCTAAAAAGGTTGTAGTGTCATTGTATAGGTCACTGTTAAGGCCATATTTGTAGTCCTGTGTTCAGTCTTGGGCTCCTTACCTTAAGAAAGAACAATGAACTGTTGGAAAGAGTTCTGAGAAGGACTACTAGAATGATATCTGGGATGGAAAGGTTGTCATATGAGGATATGTTTTCTATTGAAAAAAGAAGAGTTAGTGGAAATCTAATTGAGAAGTTTCAGGTTGTTAAGGAATTGATAGTTTTGATGCATATTTGTTTTCGTATTTAATTTATCTTCAGCTAAACAGACATTGTTATTTTTCTAACAGGGTGATTAGCCTTTGGAATGGGTTGCCTTTAGATGTTATAGATGCAGTCAATTAAAAGGAGTTTAAGGGAATGCTTAAGAGCTATCTTGAACATTTTATTTTTATTTTAGAGGTTAATATTGTGGATAGGATAGCCTAACTTGACTGATAGATCCATTATTATTCTTAGATTATATGTATTTGTATGTAGATATAATATATCTAACTCTTTCAGAGTACATTCATGATATTAGGTAAATATGTAGGTTCAAAAAATCAGTTAAATACAAAACAGGAAATACACATTTGTCTTCCATAATATATATGTTATTTACAAAATTCACATTTCTGGAATTCTCTAAATCCATTTCTGGCAATATGATAAACTGCACTTGTAGATGTTACTTTTTGAAGCTTGACCAGTCAAAGAACTTATCTGCTGGATCATGCAATACTTGCCTTGTATTCTTTTTAACCTTGTGTTTCTAGAATTTGCTGTGGCTGTCACATATAGCACAGAATTTTTCACATTTGTGCATGCAGTTTTAGAAATAGTTTATTGATCTGAAGAGTCAATTATTTAAGAGATTAAAACTCAATATGAAAGCCCCCTCATTGTTTTAGTTATTTTTGCTTTCTGGCCATGCATATTTTATCTTAATTTTAATCTAAATTTTACCTAGATTTATTTTACTTTAATTTAGTCTTTCAGCTTGGAAACCATGTAACAGAATTGTATTTGAAATAAACAGTGTTCAGCTGTGTCATGAGACTTGTTTGTTTCTTCTCTTCTTCATTTGTTCTTACATTACTAGTTCATCAATCAAATCTTTGAACCACTTATGTGGTGCGAACTTAGATGTGTATCATTATTCTTTAAACAAGAATAGCACATAGTTTGTAGCATGAACTCGCTGGTAATCAGTGTGGTTGGGCTACAACACCAGGACGTATGGATGGTTTGTTGACCTTTAGATAAAACTCGACCTGTTATTGTGACTGTTTTGAAATCAGTAATTCAAACCTAGAAGCAACAGAAAATGCTTCTATTATGGTAAGACTATCTATCACACCAAAAGGTGTTTCATCATCACTGCTAGTAGCCTATCAAAAAACTTGCTGATGATGAATCTATCTTCAGAATCTTTGTAAACCTTTGCAAGGTATATATCAAGTTTTATAGGACTTTGATTATTTACAGTAGGTGTCTGTGACTTGCTGGTGATAAATTGCAACAATAGGCAGAAAGCACATAAGCCACTTGTTTTGAAATAATATATCCAATCAAGTCAAATATATATACACACAATGTTACACAGTTAATCATCACAGCTGTATCCAGAGCTTTAAATAATTCTCTTCTTCGTCAAACCTCCACACAGGCTAGTTCAGATACTTTAGAACCCAATTAACAAGACGAATTATTATTCTCTACTCTGTTATTACAATACAGTCTGCGATTATTGTACTTTAAAAGTCGCCATTATACACTATTTATGGCTCAACTTACAAATACAGTCTAGAACTGTTTGACTATATCTCTCACTAAGTTACTTACTTGCATTAACTTGATTGCCTATATATATATATATATATATATTGCCCGACTGAAGCCTAGGGCCCGGCCAGGTGGTTAAGGCACTCGACTCGCAATCTGAGGGTCGTGGGTTCGAATCCCTCTCACACCAAACATGCTCGCCCTTTCAGCCGTGGGGGCGTTATAAGTGACGGTCAATCCCACTATTCGTTGGTAAAAGAGTAGCCCAAGAGTTGGCGGTGGGTGGTGATGACCAGCTGCCTTCCCTCTAGTCTTACACTGCTAAATTAGCGACGGCTAGTGCAGATAGCCCTCGTGTAGCTTTGCGCGAAATTCAAAAACAAACAAACTGAAGCCTAGAACTTTTTACAAACTACGAGACGTTATGATGTAACAATATACACTTAAAGCAACCAGAAAGTTTGAGAAGGTAACGTGACATCAATTCACAACAATTGAACAACACAGCAAATGATTTGTATACAGTTGCGTAAGCAAACTTAATTATCATAATTATCACTTCTTAAAATGACTTACTTTAACACTCACACAATATAAACTAAATAATACTCTCGTATTAAACTTAAAATTAACAATCGTATATGTTTAACAGTATATTTTACCATGCAAGTAGCACAGGTTGTCTGCATATGTGTCTACATCTCTCTTTTTTTTACCTTTAACTCAGCCAAATGGACAGCTCGATTTCCACAAGGTTGAACCATCAGCACAACTCAACTACAACTATGTCCCATTCCAACATTTATTTCTCACACAACTGCTTGATGTAGTTGAAGGCTGGATCACCCATGCTCAAAGCCAGGCATTGCACCACATTTCTAGAGACCAGCAATTTACCTGCCTAAAATGCTTGAAAAAGTGGTCCATATCCTCTTTTACAGCAGTCTTGAATATTGAAAGCAAAATACGATTTGCCTTACTCACAGGGACCTGTGGTTGTGGCAAAAACCATCACCTATCGGATTTAGGCCAACACCAGACTTAGATACACTGGACATTGTTGATACAGTGTTGTGGGCATACATATAGACCTCCACACTCAAACGAGCAACAGATCACTTCCTTATGGTGACAGAATATTGATAAATTGTCCATCAGTTTTACACGACCCGTGGTTTTTCTGGTAGAATATTTCCCATTCCAGAGAGTATTGCGGCTGTCCTTATGGATAATAAACTTCACCAGTTGGTGCTTGATGTCTCACCTGCCAGTAAACATCCAGGACGACCAACTTTCCTCTTGTTCATCAGTGCTACAACTTATTAAAATGTTATTTCTCCAAGTATGTAGCCTATTTTAAGCTTAACAGCTCAATAGGATAGCTCAAGAAATTACATACATCAGAAGAAAACATAAAACTCCACAGAAAATATATCTTGATCACTGACATAATCTAGGATTCTGAGATAATTCATTTGAAAATTTAGTTCTGAGTTACCAGAACAATGTATCACGATTTTTACTCCTGACTTTGTCTTACATAGACGTAATTTCAGTCTACTCCAGTAGCCAGCTGTAGTTAATGGTGAATATTAATGTAGATAACATTTAGTGAATACCTCAGACAATCTCGTAAGAATAAGATTTTATTCATTGTCTTGTGTTTTCTTGTTTCATTCTCTGCTGTCAGTATTCATTTAGTCAGTGCTTAACATTTCCTGAACCCGCACCATCGTGTATACTCATAATTCTTCTGTACTTGAATACCACATTATTATTCGTCCAGATGCTTCTTTATCAGTTTAGAAAGCTTTCATGTTCACGAAAAATATTACTTTTTCAGACTTACCGGTGCTAGTGCACGTATTAGTTGTGGTGTAGTAAACTAAATACCAATGAATGATCAGCCCTTGAATTGCATATGCACTAAAAGTTTATATAACTAATTAGCATATTTGAGTCATAATCATACAACTAATAAATTATCTTGAGTTTATATAACATTTCCAAGTCATAGAATATACATTATTTTTTGTCACATATTTATTTTTAAATCATCATTTTAACTTAAAATTTATTATTTTCAATCACAGAATTTCAAACACACAAATTTAATACTATACAATACTATGTCTACAGTATATTTTACAAAGTTGTGTAGTCATTTTAATCACATCAAAAGTATAGGACAAACATTCTGGTTTGTTCTAGATCTACTACACTATTAAGTGTTAGTATTTGAAGATTTTCAACATCAGAGACGGGAATTAGCTGAATTGCTCCATCATTTTGTTTGGTGAGGGTGGGGTGAAAGGGTGTTGATCTGCTCTGACTAAAGTGAATAGCCACTGGAAACTTAAATGCCAACCAAACATTTTACCTTAGAAAAATCACATGGATCGATGAACAGAAAGTAAAGATTGTGAAACCCTTTCGAATGTGTTTCCAACCTCCTATCATCTTCAGATAAAGAAGTCAATGCTTTAGGCATTATAACTACTGATAGCAACTGTCCTAGCTTTGTGATAATTAAGTATAAATCACAAAATGTAGTATATACATTAAAAATCACTCAATACCTTGGAAAGCAAAAATTTCACTTTCTTCGATTATCAGTGATTGAGTTCATGATTAACCTAGCTTAACTTCGGATTCAGTTCCTTCCATACCAATAAGAAGGTTGCTGTCAATGGTTCTGTCGATCACCAGAGTTGAATCTCTGCCCTAGATACAGCACTTCGTTATCTGACATCCTGAACAGCTCATTCTTCCAAGGTCATATCTTAGAAACTCTTCTGTCATATGGCAGCCATTCCTACCTGTTAATGTGCAAACTTATGTACATCAACGAAACAGACCATAACTACTCCACATGTGGATACTGTAGGACATCTGCTCTGGGTGAATGGCCATACATTCCAATTACAGGAAATAAAATTTCTCGTCTGAACATTAGTATATTTGGTGAACAATCTGTTCGTCTCTGTTCAATTTCATGATACCCTATCATTACAAATAGTAAGTGTTTCCCCCAGTCTATTTGGTTTGGTGTAACAAACATTGCAAGCATGTGCTTGACAGTCTGTATTACATTTTCTACTAATCTACCAGACTGGTGGGCGATAAAACTTAACATAACTCTAAGAATAGTTGGGTGTTAGATTTAGCTTCTGATCCGAGTGGATCTCTTAAAGTGCTCTGAACTGGGCTATCCAATGTTCCACAAGTGCACTAGCCATAGACAGTATGGATGTATCGAGCAATGGATATGCTTTGGCCCACTTTGTGAAGTATTCAATGAGCAAAAATATATAAAGGTAGCTATTTTCTGTCCCCAGGGGTGGGCCAGCAATATCCAGGGTTATTATCTGGAGATAAAAGCCAAAAATTCTCTGCTATAGTTTACCTTATTTAAGTTTTTCACTGGGTGGCATATAATATTCACACCAACACTAAGCATTTCAACTAGAATGTGACTAGAACAATTGTCATTGAATGTTAGCACAAGTGTATGATACAAAGTCTGGAAAATCTAGTGTCTCAGAGCTCTGAACACCATCACAGGCTGTGGCAATTGCTCAGCGATTACTAACAATGGCACAAAACAAATTTCTGCACTCGTAACTGATCATACGAGTACCACAGGTTATGTACATGTCTATGCTCTATCTGAAAAGACGTTATTTGCCTTGATGCACGGCAAGGAATACTCATACCAGATCCAAGTCCTTCAGTTACTCTTCCCAGAGCTTCTTGAAGTGTAGACCATTGCACACATCCACTAGTGGAGTCTCCTACCTTATGGTTTATTTTTTTAACAGAAGTGATTTTAACTTCCAAATGGTGTGTAAGATCCAGACATTAAAGGAAAGGACAGGGTTTCACCGTCTGATAAGACAACTTATTTGCATTTACATGTTATTGATCTTGGCAAATAATTTATGATTAAACCATATTTCTGCAATGCTGTGATCCACTGAAACAGAGAACTCGTTACCATAAAAGTAATACCAGAAGTGTTTTATAAAGACATCTTCATTGCCAGTGTCAATGTCTAGAAGGAATTCGCAATTCCTTAAGGTTTTCATTAAGAACAGCCAAGTAGCTAAATTTGGCTGGTTCATTCAGTTTATTATAAACTTTTAAAACTGGAAGTTATTTCAATCTGGTTCTCATATGACAGAAGTTTTAATTTCGAAAATAGGCACAAAACATAAAGAAATATTTCAAATTGTTGTGAAGTAATATAGTTAGTTATGGGCTAATGATTGTCGTATTGAAAATAACCTACAAAGGAGAAGAATAAGAAATTACTTAAAATGATTTTTTCCTTATTTCCTTATTTTATTTTGATAAAAGTCGTGTCATATTTTGTTATGGCCTGTTGCTTTCTGATCAAGCATGTATAGGTATGAATTTGAGTTTTTTGCATCATACAAGATGTTTAGTTTGTCACTCCTAATTAAGCTTTCAGAATACATCAAAATATATAAATGGTCAATGGTCCAGAGAAAAAAAACTAACCTTTTCGCAATATCTGTTCAAAAAGCCCCGAAAAGTATTCATAATGCAGGATTTTTATCTAATTTTTAAAGATTTTCCAAAAGAGAATGCTCCTGGATTTCCCTAGAAGGGTTACATGCTTTTAACGCGCGCATTCCGCGTCATCGGCGTGGTTTAGGCCTACTTTAACGTTTTTCAAGCCTCGAAGAAACAAAATCATTGAAAACCCTGATACTGTTGTGGATATGTCAGTACCAGAGCTTCCATTAAACCACATTTCAGGGACTGGAGTGATGGTGCATATTCCTCACTCCACCTGAAGTGTATTTATACCTTAGTAAAAGCCTGTGATGATGGAAGTTTGGAAAGGTTGATCATCAACCACTCGTAGTACGAGATGGAATTAGGGAAACTGTTGACTTCACTCTTTGTCATAGATTGAGGCCAATTCCGCACCACTGTTGTGTTAACAGATCCCCTTGAGGTTCCTTCTCTAGCCACAATTTGATCGAGATGATCCACTTTTATGCACATGAGTGCATATTTCCAGCTTTTGGTTTGAAATTTGCCTTTTTTATCCACTGCACTACAATTTTCAGGTCCTCAGCCACAGATTCAAATATATGAGCATAGTTCAGGCACTTCTCCTATTGCAGCCTTTTCTGTTTAAACTCCATTAACCGTTCAAAAATAGTGGTTGCATTACACAGTTCTAATAACATGAAGCAAAACCTATACAAGACATCATTCATGCTAAAAGTAGTCTTAGGTTAGCTCTCGTCGTCCAGTTCCATTTACCAGGATCCAGATACAAGGTCTAAAGTATTGAACTATCAGGCCCTTTCCAACATATCAAAACATTCATCTGTTCATGATAAAAGAAAGATATCAATGCCTAAAATCAATACAGAACCTGGGCATACCTTCCATCCTTCTGACAATTACTACTGAATACGACCAAGCACTATCTGAAAGGTATCTGCTTCCAACCTTTAATTTCCACTGCATTTTAGTGCTAATGACCTCCCTAGTATTCCAGGGAAACCTGAACAGCAGTTATTTAGTAGGACATGTGTCACCTGTATTTATATGGTGTTGTGTGTCTGTGATTCAATCCATTTGACCATCTGATACAATAAATATATTGGCATATTACACCAACAACTGACTAAGTTGCTGCTATTGTGTTGAGTTTAGACTGTCAGTATAACCGCAATCTTAGAAGTGCTGGTATCTAAGTATCTACTTTTAATAGCATTGGTGGCTGCTTTCTCATTGTTTACCATGCTGATAACCACTCCAGCATGTAGTTGGATGTATAATCATACGTAATTACAGAACATCATTGGGAGTTATGGACTTCATCCCTCTTAGATACATAACTGCCTGAGTTAATTCTGCTTGCTTTCTAGACAGGAAACAATATATTTCAAGCATTGGCTCATTGCCCATAGTAAAATCACAAAACAATAATTGTGTATATGGGGTATTATAACTTCCTCTCATACATACACTTCCAGCCACTGTTTCTTCAGTTCGTTTGGTTGCCATTGGATAACTAAAATCGGACATGAGTTTACCCATTGCACAGGAAAAACTAAAAGATAAGTTCCACATTAGATCCATTATAAGAATGCAAATGCCTACCCAAAATTGAGCTTTCCATTCATATCTAGTTTATATTTGTTTGCCAGAACATAATTTATGTTGGTAAGCCCAAGTGGTGGTTTCAGTTGAAACAATAGATAAAATGCGAGATTTACAAGTGTTATGGTCAATTCTATAACTATTGAGAACTCTATCTCTTACCCTTATATTCTGACAGACATTTAACAAGATCCACCTAGCTCTGAAAGAGTTGAGCTAACCACCATACTTTTTGGTGCAAACTGTTTTTTGCACTCATCCAAATCAGTGGCAAGGTCTAACTTAGGCTTTTCTAATTTTCTGGTGCTACAGATACAGTATTCAGTACCTGCTGTTGGCTCATTTGAACCTTTTTTTTACCTTTGGTCAAGTAATATACCCATGTCTACCTTGCTGTCTGAAGATGTAGTAACATTTCACTTGAAAGTGACCCAATTCTCAAGAGCCAAATCATATGTTTCACTCCTCACTTCTATGACAACATCTGGATGAAAGCATCTGTGGCATGTTGTGATATATACACCCTGCCTGTTCACTAAATAGAATTGTAGTTGCATCACAATGCCAGGACATGTGGTTGGTTGGTTAATCCTTGGTGGGATTCGAATAAGGTATACTGTAGTTGTCTGGGTAGGACACTCTGCCCAAAGTGAAGTCACAACAATTTCTGCTACAGGATTTATCCCTTTCTGTGAATGAATCAAAGTTACCATGTTTTATCATATGATGATAGATTTTTCAATAAGTGTGTGAAGCTCTCATACACCCAGATGCTGTTGCGTCATCTTGCTGGGTAGTACTTTCACATACTAGTCTATGAGGATATCCTTGCAATCTGCTGAGGCCATTACAGGGTAATGACACAGATAATCTGCATGAGAGATAAAGCTGATTCATTGTTCTGATTTCTAGTGGCTCAATGCAACAAATTCTGGGCATTCAGTTACAAGTTTAAAATATTGGAGCCTGGTTTTGATGAGCTTGAGCTGATACTGCAATCTGCTTTTAACCATTAGGCTGTTTGACAGTCTTGGACTTGACATCACATGGTATATGGCTATGATGACACATGAATATAATGCTAAATTTGAAGTAGCCACAACCTTCTTTCTTCAATATTAGTGAGTATGAGGTACCCAGAGTGAAGATACTCTTTCTTCAGTTAACCTAAACTTCTTTTTGGCAAATGGTGATAAATTAGATGAGTGTAGAAAGTACATCTCCAGCTTTGTGTTGGCACTGTTGCTTGCCAAATGAAGTTAATTGTCTCATCTTGTTCCAGGCATTGGATCTTAGAGATGAATCTACTGCAGAAGTAGTTGACCACTTTCTTGTGCAAAATATTGATTGTATTTCTGTGGAATGATAATCCAGTGCCAACCAAATTGTATCCAAAACCAAGGACCTATTCACATTTCAGCTGGAAGCTGTATATTGTCTGAAAACGAATACACAGCTTCCTAAAAATTGTAGGTCATTGGTGAGGATAGTGCTAAAATTCTAAACTAAGTGCAGAGACAGGAAACCATTGAAATCTTCAAGGGGTTTACTTATGTGTATGTACATTCACACGAGAGTTGGGTAAGACAACAGTAACTTATCATCACTTGTCCGATAAAAATAGCTGCACTGTCTTCCTTGGAGAACTAAAAATTTTGACAGGACTGAAACTGACTGGATGTTGAAAAAGAGAACGATAGAGATTTTGGGGAGTACTCTATCATGTCCAACAATGCTCGTTAGGAAGAAGAAGAAACACCAAGGTTATGCTTGAACTTTAGTTAGGTGAACTTAATAACAAGTGTCAATTACTTTCCTTTGCTGTGGATGGATGAATGTTTAGTTGCATCCAGTAGTTCAATGTGGTAGGTCTGGCTTCAGGCTACTGGCACTTGTAACTGGAAAATGAAAATAGACCAATGGCTGCTTTCAATAATTAGGGAAGACTGTATTAATTCTATGCCATGACATTTACCCTATATACTGCACTTGCCTCTTTTGAAACACTAATGTAACTTATACTGAGAAGACGGCAATTGGTGAGATATCTCTCCCATATGGAAGACAATTGGGTTTGGGGGCATAAGTTTCAGACAACTCTTGAGATTCTGAGAATGGTATTTCAGTGCATAAAGTTCTCAGCCTGAAAGCAAACAAAAAGAATTCAGCTTTCTAGGTTTTACATTTTAATATCAATGGTTTATAGCCAGTTTCTTCAAGTCTACACCATTACCTGCATTTAGGAAGTCTGATGTGCACTTTGAGTGAGTACAAATGCAAACAAGCATTCAAGTCCAATAAGCATGCTCTGATTAAGGTAATGGTATTGCCTTACCCTCATCAAGATATTCCATTCATCTTGGATACTGATGCAAGGAATATTGAAATTGGAATGATACTGTCATAGATCGTGGAAGATATTTAACAATAAATCACATCTGAAAGGTACAAGCTAACGTATCCTAAATGGCATACATGGAAATGACTGTAGTTTTTGTGTCAGTTAAACATTACATCCACCACTTGTGTGATAGAAATTCACTATTTCATCGCTCAAATGGTTAATGTACTTCTAAACACCAAACAGTATGATTGTACATTGGATAATGACTTTGCAAGAGTACAACTTCATTGTTCAACACCATCCAGCTGGGTAACATAAAAACATTGGTAAATCATATTGGAACACAATCAGTGCAGCAGTCAAGCCACTGTGACAGCAGTGATGACAAACCATGTGAGCGGTGACAATCTTACTTAACAATAGACACTAAAAATGCCTAACTAGGAACTGAGCAACTAAAAGACTTGTACACAGCGTGGTCACAAGTGAACAGACACTAACTTTTCAGAAAAAAAATGAACTTTCTCAGTCATATTCACATGAATTGATATATTTATAATTTAATTAATATCTAGTGTATCTTCCTTTCGCTTCGTGGAGTTCATTGATCTTTTGGGGCATCGTGAGAATCATCTCGTCAACTTTAGATTGTGGG